>NW_008665466.1:42674-84892 GCF_000695815.1 Acanthisitta chloris | reverse complement strand
CCTGGCTAAAACCAGGACAAGAAAGCAGCAGACAACTCACTCCACCTACAACTTTAAATGATAGCAAGTTGCAATTCATTAGTACAAACTCATTATCGCAGAACATTTAAGCAAATATAGCTGAGATACAATCATAAATCACTCTAGAAATTAAAATTTGGAGCATAATGCTTAGGTCAGTGGCATGGACCACAGAAACAATATATCTGGCCTTTACTTTGTCTTGGCAAAGGATTTTGACTGAACTTGCCAATTCCCTATAAGGATTTAGGAGTGGCCCAGCCCTTTGGATACTTACCATATGGCTCTTCAAATTGCTTCCCTCACTGGGACATGACTTTCTAGTCTTCCAAATGCATTACTGTAGGTGTTGATTTAGAGGTAGGGTAGGGGCTTGTACCTTCTAGTCCCTTCCCTGACAGGTTGCTGGGACTCAAGAATGGCTATAGTATAGGATTATATGATTTTTATGTGTGCTAGATGCAGAAAGGCAGCAAGAAACTGAGGCAATTGCTCCATAGACAAACCACACGAAGTTTCTCTTCATTTTTAGCTTTGTATGGCCCCATCCCAGTGCAGCAGAAAGAGAAGGAGATCCCAAGGCTGCATCAACCCCATTCAATTCTTGCATCCAGCATAATACAGGCACTGCTCTGCTTCTCCCTCTCATCGCCCCTCCAAAAAAAAAAAAACCTGACAAAACAAAACATTAAAAAAAAAAAGGAAATTAAAAAAAATTAGCAGGGTATCCAGTAAACAAAGGTAGTATTTGCACAGGAAGGAAGTCCAACCTGTTGCAATGGCATAATGACAACTTGTCTCTTTCCTATTAATGGACTTCAAACAACCCTTCCCACCTCAGTCTTTTTCTTCTGCAACACTGATGCCTCAAGACCACACCAGCACCCTGACTGCAAGTAGCCAACAGCACTTGTTTAAACACTTCTTTTAAGAATTGGAATGGAATGGAAATATTACTGTCTCAGTTAAGAATATATTTTACTTTGAGTCTACTAATGTATTTATAAGTGCTTTCTACAAATTACTTGCCATCTTTTTCCTTTAGGACTTATAGGTTACATTAAATTTCAGAAATGTCTTATATTGGCTTTGATCCGGGTGTTAAAAATAAGGAGATAAATAGTGCTAAAGTCTTTTAATTCCAGAAGGATGTTGGATGATAAACTGCAAGGGTCAAATTCTGACCTGCACAACCCCAGAGCAGAACTTCATTACTTTAGCTGTACAGAGAACTAAAAAGACCTGATTTCCTAGTGGTCCCAAGAGACACAATGAGTGACAGACAGATAAATAAGGAACTAGAGTTCTAAGAAATATGGACTATCTTTGAATTTAGAGGAAATGAGAAAAACAGAAGGACCTTTTGCAGTCCAAGCTAAGTGCAGACTTAAGAATAAAAGGCATAACAGTAATAAATCTTCAGATTAAATAAATATTTAAGACAGGAGAAAAGTAAATTACTACATCATGAAGTGCTGCACATTTGGATTAGCAAGGACTGCCCTTCAGATAAAAATATGTCTTCCTTGAAAACTTAAGTAAAATAAAATTGGCGGGAGTGATTTACTCCCAGTAAGAGAAATATTTTGTTTTTACTTCTGACAATAGGTATGGATAAAGTGTATTTTAGGGAAAAGAAAAAGTGAACTAATAGTCTTCAACATAGAAAAACCAAAGGAAATATTCCTGACATTTTGCCTGCTAGAAAATAAAATTTTAAAAACTCAACCACCCCAAAAACCACAGGACCACTTGTTTACTCATTTAGACGTCACTGCATACATACAGAAATAATTACTTTTCCTTTTGGTAGCAGTTTTAAAGACAAATGTGGAGTGGTAAGGAAGCACATAAAGCAATTTCTTCTTCTGTATTTCTCAAAGTAAATTCCAAAGGAAAACTGTTGGTGATTTATTTCATATTAGATATAACAAATACAGAAATCCAATGGAAGAACGTTTTTGTTGTTGTTGCATTTCTTACTGCCATAGATGTCCCAACAACTGCGTTTTCCTATTTTTGTATGCATGCCTATTTTTGACACAAGATTTGCCTTCTGAAGGAAAGGCAAAAAATTTCAACATTCCACAAATTTTGAGTTAATTCCATCATGCAACGAAGTAAAAGCTAATAATATTTCAGCACAAAATGTTGTATATTTGTTATTTGCAGCATATGGTAATGTTATTTCAAGTCACTTTACTTATAGGAACAAATTCTTTTCAAGTTGTAATTAATGACTTAATATTATCTCCTTTTTTTTTTTGAGTCACATTACAGGTATTTTGCATAGGGTTCTAAGATGAAAAACAGACCTTTGAAAAACAGAGATTGATTGGATATGGCCATTAGGCCCTGCTACAGTATACAGAAATAAAGTTACTGTAGAAATCCAATGCCTATTAATAACAATCATCAGCTCTGTAAATCAGAACTTACCCATGTTGATCATGTGATCCCAAATGAATGACATGTGGTCCTGGCACAGGCCATGAGAAGAGTGCTGTAGTCTGCAGACATCGTAAAATAAAGTAAAAAGAACTAAATCCATTCTGTACAGAACAAAAATGTGATGATAAAACTTGTTTTAAATCTGGCAGACTTCACCATTCATCCACTAATCTAAGCCAAAAGCAGTTAAGGCCCAGAACTGTACACAGTATTCAAGGTGTGGCCTCACCAGCACCAAGTACAGGGACAGAATTACCTCCCTGGTCCTGCTGACCATGCTGTTCCTGATCCAGGCCAGGATGCCATTGGCCTTCTTGGCCACCTGAGCACACTGCTGGCTCCTGTTCAGCTTTCTATCTATCCAAACTCCCAGGTCCCTTTCTGCCTGGCTGCTCTCCAGCCCATCTCTCCAGCCTATTCAGGTCCCTCTGCGGAGCCCTCCTGCCTTCCAGCAGATCGACACTCCCCTCAAATTTGTGTCATCTGCAAACTTGCTGATGGTGCACTCAATCCCCTCATCCAAATCATCAACAAAGCTATTAAAGAGAACTGGGCCCAGCACTGACCCCTGGGGAACATCACTAGTGAGCGGCTGCCAAGTGGATGTGGCACCATTAACCACCACTCCCTGGGCCATCCAGCCAGTTCTTAACCCAGCAGAGAGTGCCCCTGTCCAAGACGTGGGCTGCAGCTTTTTCAGGAATGTGCTATGGGAGACAGTGTCAAAGGTTTTGCTGAAGTCCAGGTAGACTACATGAATGTAAAACAGTATTTCTGACACAAGCCAGGATGCTATTGGCCTTTTTTGCCACCTGGGCACACTGCTGGCTCATTTTCAGTTGGCTGTCAACCAGCAACCCCTGTCTCCCCAGTCCTTTTCCACTGGGCAGATTTCCAGCCACTCTTCCCCAAGTCTGTAGCACTGCATGGGATTGTCGTGACCCAAAACCAGGATACTATACTTTGCCTTGTTGAACCTCACACAATTGGCTTCAGCCCATCAATCCAGCCTGTCCAGATCTCTCTGTTGCCTGCAAGATGACTGAGGGTGCACTCAATCCCCTCATCAAGATCATTGATAAAGATGCTAAACAGAGCTGGCTCCAATACTGAGCCCTCGGGACACCACTTGTGACTGTCCACCAACCAGATTTAACTACATTCACCACCACTCTCTGGGTTTCACCATCCAGCCAGGTTTTTACTCAGTGGACAGTGCACCTATCCAAGCCCTGAGCAGCCAATTTCTCCAAGAGAATGCTGTGGGAGACAGTGTCAAAGGCTTTACTAATGTCCAAGTGGACAATCTCCACAGCATTTTCCTTGTCCACCAAGCAGATCACCTTGTTACAGAAGTCAACAAGGCAGGTCGTGATGAAAATGAGTAAGAAAGCATTGACAGCATATTAGAGGCAGCTCAATCACTGGCACTTTATCTATTTGAGCCTCTATTCCAAAAACAAGCTTGTGGGACTGCCCATTTGCAACCTGTATTTCTGTGTATGCAAGGGCAAGGGCATGCTAGAGACTGAAATACTAGTTGGTGAGCTACTTTTCCACTGAAATATATTTGAGACACGTAGGAACAGAATGAAAATTTCTACATGTTCATGAAATAAGAGAAAACAGCATAAGAGAAGTCAACATAAAATTCACTCATATTCAGCCAATCTCACATATCCTCTTCAAAGCACTCACAATTTATTTCAGAGTCCATAAGGGAATAATCAAAAGAAACAATGTTAAAAACTGTGCCATGTTACCCACTAAGATTAAACTGAAATGGATATAAACATTCTCTCTGTTCCTCATGCCTAATTAAAGAGCAGTTAATTACAATTGTCCAGAAGAGATCATTTCACTCAAAAGAAATTTCCAGTGGGAAGGATGAAAGCAAGTTTAAAAAGCATCTTGATACATTATTTTCTGGGTGGGAATTCAACTCAGTGAAGAAATATGACAAAATACAAAGCACGAAGCATGTGAATGTAGGCTGGGGTAACTGTAGGTCTCTTTCAGAACTTTACCCTTCATGCCAGGGATCCATTTTGTTATGCAGTCCTGATGTTATTTTACCATAAATTTTGCTATGAACCCATGTCTGATTTCCACTGTATTTCTTACATATTTGAATAAATGAAGTGGGAAACAGAACAACAAATTCTGAAGTATTCTTCAGGTGACTTGTATCAGAGAAAAGTATTTAATGAAGTGTCATAACAGGCAACTGTAGCCCTCCTTTTTGGAGGGACATCAGGCACTGATGATGTTGGCAATAGCATACATTTTTCATTTGAACGCTCTTTCCAGAGACTACTTTTTCACTTGAAACAATCAATCTCACTTAGTATGCTAACAGCTGTTCTTCATTCAACAGCTTCTCCCAGTAGAAGGGATTTTCAAGGACACATTTGAGATATTTTCTGCAATCTTATAGCTGTGAAGATCATGACTAAAAGTAAAAATAAAAAATAAAGCTTTTGTCTTGTGTGCAGAAGCAATAACGCCACCATATTTAATCACAGCATTTCATTTTTTCTGTTCTCCCTCTGTGGCTCTATTCCATAGTCAATTCCTATTTTCATATTTAGGAGTTCCTTATGAAGGCACATTGTGACAATTTCAAATTATTTTTAGCAATGGAAGCTTAGGGATTCAAAAACTGTTTTTCTTCAACTTGCTCTTGCAAGGTCATTTGCTATCAGATTTTAAATAAAAGCAGTGAACATGTGGCTACCCATAAAAGACAGAATATATGCTGTGCTCAAGAAAAGGAAGAGAGGCAGTCACACATATGTAATCTTACTTCTGACCAATCTCTTTGTTACCAGTTGACTTTGGTTCGCTAGTCCTCAGTATAAAGTAAACAAACTTAATCCAATTTATATTTTGAAGTATTTTCTCTATAGTTTTCAGTGATACACACTAAATTCACCAACCAGTCCAAGTTCTTCGGGTGAAAACCAGCAACTACAGGGATTGCCAATTGTCTTTTCAAGGGGGAAACTAACCACCTTGCCTGCTTAACAGTCTATTCAGGAAAGGAGAGCCCAAGGCCAAGTACCTTCTGGACAGGCAAACCCAATAGCCTCTCATTCCTAGTTCTGCCAAACCAACACCAGGAAAGACTTGGAATCAATGCTTCTCCTAAAATAAAACAAAGTCAGCCAGTCTGGTTTTTATTCATAATGCTTTTCACAATGGAATAAATATTTCCAATAGGCTTCCTGAAACTTTGCTCTAGGTATTATTGCATACCAAAAACTATCTTACCTGAAAACTGCCTTAGAGCTCTGACATTTAACATTACTCCTCACTCATGAGAATCTAATGTTCCTTCAGTTCTATTTGCAATTCTCATATAAATTTATCATTTTAATAAAAGACAACCCTAAAAGCAAATATGAAAAGTTTCCTTCACTTCTGAAAAGCATTAGGCTTTCTTAATAAAGGCTTGCAGATCGAAATAATTTTGTTTAATGACTGATACCACATGTAAAATTAAGTCTTTATCTATTTTACTCAATTAACTTTAGCACCTGAACTATCCTCAAATGTGAAATATTGGTTGCTTAGAAAAGTTTGCAATATCCAAGTCTAAGACCACATAGACAGCAAAATTAGCAAAACATAAATTGAATGGCACTGTAAAAATATAAACAAAATTATTAAAAGAGAAAGACATTAATGATTTTTAAGATAAAACTGCTGTGGAAAATTTTTTGTTCAGTTAGCGTCTTCTCAGGGGACACTTGGAAATGTGACGAGATAAAAGTATTTGATAACTTACAGCATTTAAATTGTATCATTCAACTCAAAGATTTCATGGAGTTGAACTACATTTTTCACAGTGAAATTCAGAACACAGTAAAAGCATTGTAAACATTCTCAGCAGAACTTCCATTGTGCCTATACATAAACATAATACCAACATACCTTTTGCAATGGAGAATTTGAAAGACAGATTTTCTGTAAACAACATTAAAAGCTGCCCCTCCCTGCTTGCCTCTCTCCCTCCCTCACCATGAATAGGCATTATGGTAGCTTACCACACACTAAATTCATTTAGCACTAACTAAATTTAACAAATGTTAAGATCTTCCTTTATAGAATTAAATTTAAAAAAATCATATCATTTCATGATATAATGGATTACCCCATTTTTTAAACAGTTGTGAACTCAGATGAACACTAAAATATTTTTATGCTCCTACAGGTCAAACTGACTAAGAAAATTCAGGATTTATCGCTTCTAAAACACATATTTTAAAGAGTATTATGTCAATGATGCAGCAATCTCAATGAAGATTCACGTTAAAAGGACAAAAATTGAGTTACTATTCTGATTATCCAGAAATATTCCAAACACATTTTATTCAGTGTCTTCACTATATCATTGCTTTTGCTGACATCATAACAACAAGAATTTTCAGGTAACTAATTATGTCAATAGGTAACATTCTCACCTCACCATATTCCTATATAACATAGCCAAGGACTAAGATTTTACTAATGAAAATTGTTTGTATCACAACAATTCAAAGAGATAAAACAATGTAAAAAAAGGCAAGCATATTAATACCACATGACATCTCAAGTCAGCTTTGTCTCTGCAGCTCTTCAGAACATCAGCTTATGAAAATCATCTCAACAACTGTCAGCACCAGCTGTATATTTAGATTCTTCTTTAGAATTTTGACTAAAATGTTCAGGTTGTAGAAGTAGGCCACTGTTGTTTTCTATCTATTGTAATAGAAGTGGTTTTGTCTTCACTAGCTACAGTTCTTTCAATTACTAAAGTGTATTGTGATTACTATTAAATTCATTAAGCAGAAAATATTTTGCACAAATTCGAGCACAGTTTTATAATTGAAAGGCATCTTTGGATATTGCTCTTTCTCCATTCGGCAATGTTCTGTACAATATGGCTCCTGATATTTGAGAGATGGGACTATCATCCCTGAGAAACTACTCCATCTCTAACACTGAAGAGGTCGCCTGACACTCAAATGTTGTATTGTTCAGATTATTTTTTTTACTCCTATATACATTCTTCTAACATGTTCTAAACAACCTCACTCTCCTCTGTGGAAATCACATGTTGTACGAAAGCCAAAATGTCCTTTCCATTTTTCTTTTTTTTATCGTAAATTCCCTTCATTGCACTTCGTCGTGTGGCCACTTGCCTGATATGTGCTTAGAAATCACCAATTCTTGCATTACTGTGAAGGGAGAGAAAGGTCATTGAGCATGATCTGAAAGACTTGCCACGCCTAATGATTATTAGCTTTACTTACATTTCAGATGTTGCTGTAACATGGTAAAAACACCTTTTAACATATATGTATAAATTCAACAATCCTTCCCAAAAGTCCCAACAACACAGAAAGAATTACTACATCTGAAGGTCATTGAATACACATAAAGATAAAAAAATATAATCTTACTTTTACACACATATATATAAAATATCACTTAATCTTGGATTAGGATGAGATTTGGAAGGTCAAAACATGAGAGAAAACAATTGCAGAGATGGGAGCAAACCAGGGAGACCCAAGCCCTGCTAATGTTGCCTTCCACTGTTTGTTCACTACCATTATACCCTAAACATTTCTTGCGACTGCCACAGGTCATTTCATTGTGAACTCAAAATGAGAAACCAGGAGAAACGAGAACATTTGCTAGCAAGGAATAACTTTCAAAATGCATTTTCCTTTGTTCTTTTTGTTTTAATCAAACTTCTTTGTTCACTCTGATTCCATGAAACAATGGTATTTTGCAGCTGCCTATTATTTTGATTAGTTGAATTGACCATGCAGAGTAATATTAAAATGTTATCTCAAGTACTCAGCTTAGAGCAGCAAAACTCGAGACTGCTAGAGGGGAAAAAAACAACCTGTAAGAGCTACAGCCTCTCACAAACAGGTGGTTACTCTGGATATACATCATTAAGAAACAAAGCAAGTCATTTCTTAGGTTGCCCTCATTTCTCTGCATGAAAAATCCAATAACCAATGTAATTAATCATCTAATTGTTCCTTCAGGTAAGAGAAAGTAATACAGTATAAAACATTTTTAAATATGAAGAATGCACTGAAAAAATAATATATCAGCAACAGTATTGACTTTGGAGACTCAATTTTTTTTGTTAATGTAATGTAGTTCTATCTGTGTTATCTTTATATTTTGCTTTTCCAGGTGTTTTGTTTCTTCTGGCTCCTCTTTCTTCTTTCGACTGATCAATTAATATTCAATCGCAATTATCAATGATAAAATCAAAATAAGAACAAGTCCTTACATAAGGTTGTGTCAACCTGCATGATCACATACGTTAATGTGATATAACCCATCCCCTCCTGTTATTCATTTGGACCCAATTTAACACCTCAAGTCAAAGGAAAATTCTCCTCTGGTTACTGGCCAGGTCTACTTCAAGACTGAATACTTTCCTGAAATTACATACCCATACCAGGTCCCTAAACTCTGATATCTGTAAATTTTGGCAGAACAGAACCATAAAAGAAAGTTCCAGTGTGCCTCAACAGTGACCACACTATGGTGGTGCAGCACACAGCTAGAGTTGGTGTAGCACATAGCTAGAGTTAGTGCAGCACTCAGCCTCTGAGGTCAACCACAATTTCCTCCGTTATAAAAAATCAGGTGTGCCACTCATAACCCTGGCAACATAGCAAAATTGCAAAACTGATTCCCTAGGTGAATAAAACTTCCAGCCAATTAATCTGATTTTTACAGTAGTTCAAAAGAAATCTGCTTTAAATGAAAAAGTAATGCTGCAGTACTGTGTTAAGGATCTGATCTGGCTCTCACCCACGCTCAGGTCAGCTCCCTGTTTCATGAGCCTCATAGCGAGGCAAGAATACTCAAATATGTTGCAGACTATAACAAAGGGCCAGCAAAGAAGAGAGTATCTGCTCTGTGTGCACCTACCTTGCTTTATTCACTTCAGCTTGACCTTCACAGCTCTTATGCAAGGCAACCATTTTAACTGACTTTCACTGATTTTTATTCTTTCTCACCCTCTCTTTTTTATCTTTTTTTTTTTAAGGAGAGAAGCAAAGCCTCTCACAAACATACCTTCCAACTTATCTGAGCATATTCATCACGGAATTTGGTCTGCTACACACTTAAATTCTTCCAAGAGACAGTCAATCACACAGAACCAGCATATTCCATCAACGTAACACTTTATGTTGAATTTAACAACATTAAAGAGTAATACCCAGCACATGTCAGCAGCTCTTTGCGTAGCTGAGAAGAAAACTTTACTCTGTGTTACAGGAAAATTCATTTAAATCTAGCAGCTTTGCCACAGTCAAGAAATTTTGTGTCAAATAGGAAGCAGAATAAGTATAGTCTTCACCCTGTTAGGACTGTTGCCAGTAAGTGTACTGTAACCAGGCCTCAAGGCTGGAATTCCAGTGCATTGGATTTTGTGCCTTGTTTTGTTGACTGCCCTGCAGGCAAAAGCTTTAATGAATATGTTGTGAACAAATTTCTCCATTTCAAAGATTTTTTTTTGATAACCCATATTGCTTTCCACTATTTCATCAAAATAAATGATTTTTTTCATTACTTTCTTATTGTTAGGCTATTTATAAGGCATACTTCCACTAAAGGAGGAGTTCACTCCATATGTCATTTTCATTACATCAGGAAAAGCCTCCTAGGACTTAGAAATAGCTTTTAATAGTATCTGATAGCACCATGAGGCCCTGACTAGGACCATGGCCAATGCAAAGATATGATCCATATGGTCCATTAACCATCAAAATAATAATTTAGAACATCTTCCACATTTTCACCACTCTTAAGCATGTGGGATCTACAAAGGAATAAGCAATTAGAGAAATAAAATCAAGCTTTGCATTCAAAGTTATGACAACTACTATTTTCTGACTTCTATGTATTCCATGTGAAATAATCCCAGACATGCTGTGCTCAAAAGCAATATTTTGATATGACCACAAAGAATCACCTGCCACAGGGTTTTGGAAATACACTACATGGTGTCACCCTCAGCTTACCCAGTCTAAGCTCTTCTCTAAGCACTCCAGTTGCACTATTTAACATAGGACAGTAGGATGTATACAGGGGCCTGTATGAATCAACAACAAAAAACCTTCCCAAAATAATGATCTTGGCTCAACCCCGTGTTTGTTAAAGTAACCCTGAGGGGAATAAGTAAGCCAAATTTAGAAAAAAAAGAAAACTTAAAATATTTTCTTTAGCAATAGAAGTGAGATAATATTAAGAGGAGATTGGAAGAGAAAAATGGAAAAAAAGATAACATGGAAACTGTTTTTGCTCTCAGCCTCAGACTTCCCAACTCCTTTTGACTAACCATGCCAGGCAGACTGCTTCTGCTACTGTTTGCTTTTCCTGTCAGAAATTCAAACACTGGAATTCCACTCTGCTGATAGAATATGTAACACTAAGAATACATATTTTCTTTTTTTAACTGCATTAATTTCTCTGTTTGAATTTTGAGTAAAAGACCTAGGAGAAAATGTTTGTAGTTCACTTCTTGTGCAAACACCCTGAAAAACGAATCAAACAGAAAGACAGTGGAGCAGCATTATAAAAATACAGAAATTGAGTTTTTGAACTTCACACACATAAACTGCCAGGAAAGGAAAACATATATGAACAGTAACAATGCTGTTAAGACAATCAAAGACACCTATACAGACATTTGGGTTTTATTTTTATAAAAAAAGGTCAGATTTATTAGTGCCAATAGTTCATAATAAGGAAACAAAAACTAAGCTAATCTGAGTAGCAACTTACATCAAAGGATATCAAAATAATATTTTTTGTAAGTGAAACATAATACTTCATTTAAACTTGATTTTTGCCAACTAGAAGTCCTTGTTATCTGTCTATGAAGCCTTTAAAGAAAAGTTGCTACAGTCAAACAGGGTCCTGATATAACTTGGCACATAAAGAAACAATTCCATTTTCACCCATACACCTCTCACTCCCCTGGAGCACTCATTCATACAATAATTACATAATGCATATACATTATGACTAAAGCCACGTATGGCCTAAAGCACATAGAATATCTCAGTTCTAAACATAACATATCTCTACATTAAAAGCAGGTCACTGTATTTACAGCAGATGATCTCACTCTGCAGATGGGGCTTTCAGTTGAACATCCTTTTGTTAGTGTACGCTAAGATGTTCGAGTTGTCAAATTATTTATCAAATTAGAGGTGTATCTACAGGAAGATCTGTCTGATCGTGTGCGAGGATTCTAAGGCAATAGTAGTAGTTGTTCCACAGGAATAGCGCTGCCATTGCAACCACTTTCCCTCGGAGCAGTAAAGCCTTCCTTGTCCAGATGCAGCCAGGTATAGCGAGACATTCATGATCTGCAAACTGTTGGCTCAAAAGTCTAAAACTTCTTGGTTTGTTTTTGTTTTTAATGTTCATGGAATAGCACCATAGGAATTCACTCTTGAGATCACAAATCCTCGAGCCGTTATTTTGTTCTGCTTTTTTTGCCATCACATATATTCTTTCTCCCAGAAAAAAAACCCTCTTTCAGCAACTTCCCTCTTGGATCCTACTGCAGCTTCATTTCTGAGTAGCTGAACCAGGCAAATAGGTCATTCACAGAGGTCCGAAGAAATAAAGCTTAGCAGTTGTTCCAAATGTACTGCTGAAAACAAACTCAGAGAAGTTTCAGGGGATCCTTGACTATTTGTCTTTCTCACGGATACTGATTTTGATTCAGCACCGGTTTTCATCTCAGTCTCTTTCTATGTTCAGTGCAAAATAAGAGCACATCATCAGAGACAGCTTACTTGACCAGTAAACCAAACATTTTCAGATGCTTACACTGTTCAAATTCAGTCAACTAGTGATTGGTCACTAGTGCTGACTGATATAACAGTTCAGACTTCTCAGTCATTAGTAAAACAAAATACTCTAAAGATCAGTTATACTTCAGAAGGAGGATTTTCCAGTTTGAAAACACTGATAACCTGATATGACAGATTAATTTATAAAAAATACAGAATGATGCAGGAAGACCTTCCCATTTCATATCTTCTTTCAAAAGTCCTTTTACACACTGTATGCAGGATACAAAGTCAAAGCAACTAGATGTAAAGACAGCATTTTGTATGTGTGACCTAAAAGAACTTTTTTCCCTCCTGGACACCATACAATTGTCAGAAGGAAGAACGGTCTACAGGGTCACTTCCCCTGAATGCAACTGATTGAATCCACACGCAGCTTTAGCAAATGTCGAACCATGAACAAAAGCTTTTATGTTCTCCCTGCATGCAAAGTCCTTTCACAAGCTTTGCAGAGACTGTCAAGTATGGAGCCTGCACATCATCATCTTCACTATTCTACTGGGATAGGTGATTTTCTTCTTTTATTTTATTTCAGTCGGTATTTCAACTGAACTTACATAAAACATTTGTGCTAATAACTTGAGTTTTTTTTCAAAAAATGACACGCCCTCCTTCCTTTTCACTGTGCGTTCTTTCTTTCTCACTCTCCTTTTCTGGCATAGAGGTTCTTGTGTTATTTTTTGGTGTGCACACTATCTGGATATTTTATACTTCTATATCGTATATGAAATCCTTTCTTGTTGATTGTATCATCAGTGTGAAAGTGAAGTAAAAGAGCTTCCCCTGCTGAAAAAATTTCTTCTGGTGGCTAAAATAAATGAATAAACAAATCATTATCTGTCCACTGTCTATTCATCCCCTTCATTCACTTTTTTTTCTTATGAATATTTCTCTTTTCCTGCGGTGCATCATTGAGGAATTCCACTCTGTCTCAGATGATGTCATCTGACATCACCAAACAGAATACTTCTATCTCATTCAGCTCTCAGTTATAGGGTAGGAATTTTTGAGGTAGACTGAGGAAATAACCTAAACTCCTAAAGATGGATGTCAGCTTAAATCATGATGTTGGAATTTTTATCTGACAGCAGAAGTTTTGAAATTGTGTTTTATAACATTATGCTTTTGTATTCATATGTGCCCTCTTTCCATCTTGAGCTCTGGGCCCGAAAAGCAGCTTTCCACACAACCTAAATAAATGTGGCATCATAGTTTCTGAATCTGATTTAACTTCTGCAATTTGTATGAAATATCTCTGCACTCTTTTCTCATGAGACAAAGCATACAAAGCTCCTAATTCTTTTGCCCTTCCCAGAGGTCTTCTATAGTTCTGCTGGAGACAAGAAAGTGACTGGGCAGGACTATATACAATATTCTAAATTTAGATAAACAACAGATTCCTGTACATATTTTCTATCTTATTCTTCATAGCCCTCCTGATAGTCTGTTGCACATTGATTAGAAGTGTCAGCTGACCTACCAAATCCTTCTTCTAATGTTGAGAAGGTGGTAATATATAATAGTGCCTTTTTCCCACTCCAGTTTGGATCATTTTGCTTTCAATCACTTTTCTATTTAATTCTATTTTTCCTATGTAGCCTCTGAAGCTATTTATTCACATCTTACCAGAAGCAAAGCAAACCAACAGTAACAAAACTCAACCATCCCACCCTGACTCCAAAAAAGAAAAAATCATTCAACCCAAGGTTGGTCCATTCTGCAGTTTGCTGCCCTCCTACTTGTAAAATAGGGCAACTTGCAAATAGAAGTATTGTTTTGTGTAAGCCAGTAGATGCTAGGCTGAGTTGTAGTATTTCTCTTAGAATACATTCACTACAGTTCAAGCAGAAGTACATTTTCATGTATCCTTAAGTGTTCCAAAATGCACTAAAAGGGTTTAAGCCAGCTTACAGGTAACTCATCTGAATAACCAGGATGTTTGATCCAGCATGGTGGCTGAAAAAAGTGACACATGGCTAATTAAGAGCTCCTGTCATCTCATGTAGAGTCTCATGTATGCAAGTGTGCATGCATTGGCACACATATAAGGAACTGATGGGGCCTTGTGGGACCATTGCACCAGTTTTTGCAAGACCAGCAGCCAAAAGACCAACGCAATTCTAAAAGGAGAAATAGGATACAGACTTTTCAGGATATCATCTGGACAATTTCCTCTATGTCTGACAGATAAAACATGTCAGAGATGCATATAGGATTTCAGTGTTTTCTTAAGGCCGATATTAATCACCCAGTTTAGGAAATCTTTTACCCTGAAATCAAATTTAAGTAGTAGACGAGCATACTATAAATGCTTCCCAACTGCTCCTCACACTGTAAAATGTGACTCCTTCATTTAAATTGAAAGAATTTAATATGATAATTTTCAGCACTGGTGCATTTCTCTCTATGTAAGGGAAACAGATGCTCACTTTTTTTGGGTGTTGATAAACGCTTCACTGCCAGCTACCTTTTGCTTAACAAAACAAAAGGTAGCTTTACCTAACATAACAAGACTTAAATCAAAAAATAGGTAAGAATATTAATTGCTGAAAGTATTTCAAGGGAATGATTGTACTACAAACCTGCAAATTTATATAAAAAAACTAATCAGAAGCAGCTAATCTAGTATCTTCATTATAAGTTGTAGTAACTGAACTTTATCCCTTCTTGACCCTTTCCTTCCTCTGCCCTGTCTTTCTTAATCTTTTTTGTTGTGGAAATAAAAGAAAAAGTTTTGTACCTGGTTACTTACCCCAGATCCACAAAATCGACCAAGTCTCACAGCTGTCTTATCATGACCATCAAAGAGCTCCACGTAATCATAACCACAGTCTGCCTCTTCTTCAACCTCAAAAGTCTGAAACATTAACTCAACTCGATAGCCACGCTCTGCCACCAGGAGCCAGTCACAGTCTGCCTGAACCGGGTAGTTGTTATCGCCAAACTGAGCATGCGAGTACAGATCTTTAGGCTTGGTTTCAGCTTTCAACCGACCACCACAATCTAAACAGAGGGAAAATAAAAGAAGCAGCAGCTTATTCAGTGCAAATTAGTGTTTTCTTTTCACAGATGTCCAGTCTTATTCAGCCTGAGTGCATTTTATTGCCACAAAAGGGTTAACCAAACAAGCTGAGAGTAGGAATACAAATGCATCATTCTGAGTTTTTCTTACATAAACTCTGTTTTAAAACTACAGAGACTTGAACATAATTCATACTTTTCAAGTGAAAGACAAAGACAGGGAATACCAAAGCTATACGGAATGTGGTTCAAGCAGTACAGGTGTCTTTGGGTAGATCTTGAGAGATGCCTGTGGCCAGCAAGACAGGTGCTCTAAGTGGTGGCAATTCCACACGGGATAAAGGCACAGTTCACAAGTGACAGGGAAGGAACAGCTCTATCACACACGTAGTCAGCTCTTAAGTGCTAAAATCTAGTGTTTCACGGGAGTGTCAGCTTTTATGATACCGTGGTGCCGGGAGAGTCAGCTCAATTCTAACCACCACTGCCAAATTCACTACCTTGTTTGCTGTGCTGGTCATGGATATGAACAGGCCTTTTTCTGCAAAAGAGTGTGGCTGGGAGAAAGCTGCAATTACAAGAGAAAGTCTTGTAGCTGAAAGCCCACTGTTGAGGCAGGCCTTTGGCAGGAGATCCTTGCCTTCTGCCAAAACCATTATTTCAGCATAAATCTCTATTTGTCCACAGTAGCAGAATGTATGTGGGGTTTTAGAGCTTTTTTCTAAGTGCTCAAAGAGTTCATAATTTAAATATGAATTTGCTTGACTGCATAGTTGAATAAGCTGTTCAAATACAGTCAAATAAATGCAATCAGTTTTCTGGATAACAAAAATTGCTGAAAATGCAAAGAGCTAAAAATAAATACAATAAATACAATAAATACAGTAAATACCATTTCTAAATATTTTCATAATCTATACTTAAAACTATTCTATCCTGAACAGCCAGTGAACTCAGCTTCTAGAGTAACTTAAATATATAGGTCTTATGCATCTGTCACTGAAAAGTGCTATTAAAACGTAACCAAGAAATAATGGAAAACTGTACTTAAAAAATGTATTGCTTATTACATTTACAAAAGATGGATGGAGGTTTTGTTTACTTTACACGTACAAAGATTTCAATGCAAACATCATAATTTAGTTCTGGTTTCTCATCAAGAAAAAATCATCCCTTACAGAACCCACAAAAACATCAAGTGCAAATGAGTTTGAAAAAAAATCTGAGATTCACAAGTTTAGATTCAATTTCTATAACTAAGTCAGCAGATAATTCCATCTGCCTTTTGATCAAATGTAGGTATTATTGACTGATCACATTATAGTAACCTGAAACAAACTGCAAGATTCAAACATGTCTAAGCTTTGGTGAAGAGGTACTTTAAATTTGACTTTAGCGTCATGGATTCCACCCACACACATTGCAATGCTATATTGTGAGGAGTCACATTTCAGCTGGGAATTAATTATCGTAATGACCAAATCCTTGTATTTTAAAAAGTGCATGTTTTTTCTTAATAAGGAAATGAAGGAATCAAAACAGGAAATATAAACTATGTAAGTAATCCATTATGCATGCTCAGTTGTTCAATCTAAAATTTCAATTTTTATTTTTTTGCTTTTAAAGAACAGATAGAAGCACATAATAAAATAACTGTCAAATAAGATAGTGCAGTTATTTCTCATTGATATTCTAACATACTGGGGTTTTTCCCTATTCTTGACTTCATTTACTTCTTTTTTTTTTTTTTTTTGACTGGACTGTCGCCAATATTAAGAATATCTCCTTGCGTCAGACACGTAACAGCTGCTAAGGAGAAAATGTTTAATAAACTGTCTGCATTTTTCCCCTCTGCTTCCTACAGTGGACAGGAGCTTAAAGCAAAGTTGTAGCCATACTGACAACCACAGAAAATGGAAATTCCCTTCCCCTGGCCTTCTCTCGTGGATTATAGTCTTATATTTTAGAATAAAGTATTGATTTTAGAAATTGAAGCCAAATTTTCAATTGCTTAAGGACTAAGTTGGAGTTTCAAAAGTCTACATCCAGCCTGCACAATGCAGTGCTGCATTAGGACATGTGGGATAGGCACAGAACAGAGCAGTGCCATGCAACACCTCTTGCTTAGCCTTGGTACCAGAACCTAGGTGCACCAGAGACATTTTCCACTGTGCACGTATGGCTGCTCTGCTGCAGGCACAATGCATGCATCTGACTGTAAAGAAATATGTCCAACTTGTAAAATGGTGGGGATCTGGCAGCTTCAGGTGAAAGACTTTTTCTAGATCAGCTAAGAAGCAAAAAACCTCTCATTTTCTGACATTTCTAGGGATTTTTAGGCTTCTTACAAACTTAAGAGGAAATTAAGCATTAGTCTCCTGACTTTAACAAGCCAGACAGATGGGCAAAGCTTAAACCCACATCACCTGAACCAATGCAACAAGATTATAAATTTGATTCAGCACTGCCATACTGAATCATAACAGTTATTTTGGAAGTAACACAGGCACCTAAACTGAGTGACATCTGAGATGCTCAAATTTGTCTGAGACATCCTTGCAGCACTGACAGATAGGAACAGGACCTACAGCAAATCTGCAAACTCCTGCACCAGTGGCTGAAGGCCAGGCAGCATAAATGAGGTTGTCCAGAAGGGAACTAGATGCCTGTGTTAGGGCAAACAGATCACTCTCCCTGAGCAATGATGTTTAATCTTCTGTCAGGAGCACTTTTATTAATTCCTCCTGGATGGGTTATGCCTTTTCTGAGAGGGGAAAATATGACAGAATATCTTTCTAAAACTATATTGCACTTTCAAAACAGTATTTTATAAGTTTTGCTCTACCCAGTGAACCCTTTCTATCCAATCTATTTTCTGAAACTTTACTGCATGTGCTGTTACATTTTAATCCCATTTTCTGAAATATTAAATGGAAATTTGGAAATCCTTCAATCCTTTAAAGTACTTCAAGCCAAAAAGTGCCATAGAAGGGAAATCAACATCATCAACAGCATCTACTGGAATAAGAGGCCACTAAATCATAAAGATGCCAGAAATACAGCAGCAGAGACATCTTGGGCATAGCACCCAGTTACTCTTTCACTGCTGTTATGTTACATTAGTCCTTTTACTGAATGAGTTCTGCCAACAGGTCAAAAGTGAAGTGAGCAGCTTCCTCAGCACTCCCTGTCTGCACAGCTATGTAGGATCGAAGAACACAACCTTGTCCACTTCCATGGCATCCCATCAATTATTATTTGCTAGAAAAGATAAACTAAGGGAATACAATCCACTGACCACATGCTTGGTGTATCTATCCATTCACGTGTGTACATCTCACAGAGGTAAAATTCTCACAGAACATCCATGCTTGGCTCAAGACTGCAAGAAAATACTGCAAGATCTGAGGTGTCTCTCATTCAAACACTACCTCCAAGCACATGCTGTGATATGTGCTCATCTTCAGCAGCAGTCTGTGCAACAACAGCTGACAGAAATAAATGTTGTCTCTTAAGGAAGCAAACTTTATAATTTTTATACCATTCCTAAAAACTGGGTAGATTTTATTCTCCACAGTTTATCAGAGAAACACTATAGTTCATGGTAAGAATGTTTTATAAACCTCATCAGGTATGACAGAAAATCCAGCAAGTCATAACATAATGAGCAATATTTAGAAGCTAGGGAGTATACATCTGAACTTCTGAACATGGTGACTGCTCCAATTCTGCAAACCTAAAGTGAGAAGAATAAATGAGACAGCAGTTTTACAACATCTGTTTCTAACAAGAGTTCTGACCTGTACCTATATCCCCCAAGGTAATTAAAAAATGAGTGATTATTAACACTTCTATCTAATTTTGTATATAAGGCAAAGTCCTACTGCAGTACGGAAGGCAAAGAATGGCATGCTTGTAAAAGAGGACTGCCCACAAGAAAAACAAACTGAATTACACATAGCTAAAGTTTTCACTTTTGAGGCCCAGATCACAATAGTGAAGACTTTATATACTGTTGCCTACTGTCTTTCTCTGAAAGGGAAATTAAATTACTAAAGTTTTAGAATTATTCATAACAAAGCAGAAGGAGAAGAAAGAGAAAATGCCAACACTGATATATGAGGACTTTTTAGCTGAGGACTACATATCAACTTGATGAATACTCCGGGTAATATCTAATTATATTCACAGTATTAATATAACTAGTTATATTAACTAGTTATATAAACTAGTCACCTCAATTACTCTCTTCTATTAATAGCTATTATCTGTCAGTAAACCTTATCTACTAGCAGAAATATTTATGAAATACTTTCTGCATTAATATTTGTTGCCAAATACTGGATGAATACGAATGAACTTTGGAAAGTAAAGACAGTCATTATGGTTGATGACAAAAAAAACCCAAATCCCCTCCTCTTACAGCAGGCACTGGAAGTTCAGAGATTCAGCACTAGGGGACACTGTAAGCCAAGCAACGTCGGGGAAAATGTACACACTGAAAATGTCCCAAGAACTACATTAATGCAATTGCAAACCATTATTTTCAATTTCAGTGATTTCTGCCAAAGAACAAAATTAAATGATAAATATAAAGGACATTATAGTCTAAAAGTCCTAAGAAAGTCTTCGATACTGTTTTGGTTTTTTTTCTTATTCTTTGGCTTGTCTTTCCTTTTTAGCACTACAGGAAAGTAACAGTCATATACACACAACCTGGATTTTTGTTTAAGCTAGAAGGGGAAAGTAATGGAGATGCATCACATGTCCCAGTTAAGTTATGCCATTACAAATACAGTGAAAAGCTAGTGAACCTATATCAACTCATATCATGAATTCTAAGGAATAGCTCCGATTTTTCTATCAGACTTTGATTTCAGTTGCTTACCTATGAGAGAGACTGGGAGAAAGAAACATCTAAAATACTAGAGAATACTTTCTGCAATCTCAGACTTTTCCTACTGTGCTTAAGATGTCATTAGATTCAGATGTAACATTGTCCTATCTGTGGATTCCTCCCATTTAAGTGTCTGAATATCTTCCACTAAAGAACAAAGGGTAAGTTATTAGTAAAGCACATCCTGATTTCTGACCTGTAGAGTGCGTTGCTTGAAAGCCTTTTCTTTGAACTGATGCATCAGAAATAAAGCGGAGAAACATTTTGTTTCCAGTAGCAATAAGAGGATCTGGTATCTTACTGCCACAGAAGCGTCCCAGGATTGGTGATTTTTCACTTTCACCATCAAACACTTCCAAGTGGTCATAAGCACATTCTTGATGTTGTTCTATTTCAAATTCATTGAAGGTCTGGGGGGGAAAAAAAGGTAAAATGACTCATTGCAGTGCTGTGCTTACTGTACTTACATGGTACATATGTTAGCATGTTTCAGAATACAAAGATGTAGTTAAGATGACAGATTTAACATTACTGCCTCTACAAGCCTAGTGCTTTGAATAACATACTGATCTTCAGTAGAAAAACAACGAACTCCAAGAGGGCATCATGCTTCATACAGAAAGCACTAGAATCTTTATAGCCAGCTAATATCTGTAAGACAACATTAAATCTACAATACAGTGGCCTTTCTGTTGAATTTTCACTGTTTGTAGTATTTCTCCAAGTTTTACAGAACATTCAAAACAGCAGAAAGTCAGAAATTACTGGTTCCTCGCACAGTTGAGGATTGATTGAAACATCTGCAAAACATAATGGCTCCCCCTCCTTTTTTTTTCCTAAACTTACATCACACTGCAACTAAAGCCTTTGAGAATGACTTTTCCACATGAATGGTTATGCATGAAAGTTGCATTTTCTAATCTATTATCTAGAGATCTATTTTTTATTATTACAACACTAATGACATTTCAGGCTGCACCCTTCACTCTAAGGTCACATTTTTGCTAGCAAAAGCATTGTGAAAAATAACAAAATTATGTTGATTGTTTAGTAGAGAAAACTGCAGGTCTTTCTAAAAGGTGTATGACACTAAGTACAAATGCTCTCATGAGTAGTCATATAGTTGTCTGTTTATGGAGAAAAAAAACATTACAACACTAATGACATTTCAGGCTGCACCCTTCACTCTAAGGTCACATTTTTGCTAGCAAAAGCATTGTGAAAAATAACAAAATTATGTTGATTGTTTAGTAGAGAAAACTGCAGGTCTTTCTAAAAGGTGTATGACACTAAGTACAAATGCTCTCATGAGTAGTCATATAGTTGTCTGTTTATGGAGAAAAAAAACAAAACTTCAGTATGACACTAAGTACAAATGCTCTCATAAGTAGTCATATAGCTGTCTGTTTATGGAGAAAAAAAACAAACCAAAACTTCAAAAGGATTAAGAAACAATAATTAAAAAGAATAAAACTGAACTATCAAATACCAAGCAAATGCCGTAATTAAGTATTCTCTCTGGTACACCAAAGCAAATCTGACCTGCCAAATCCCTTGCAGAATCCAGACAGTGTGAAATGTGATGGTAATTTATATTAGCAGCTGACTTAAAGAATATATAAAGAGCAAAGACAAAGTTTTTTGCCCAAAGAACTGCAATATTCAGAATAACATTTTTGTTTTGTGAAGAGCTGCATGATACAGTGGATACAAGTTCATTTCACAGGAAACTTTTGAGGTTTAGATTAAGGGACTGAAACTGCAGAAGCAGTGAATACAAAAATTAAATTAAATTGTGGTCAGTCATCCTACTTTTATGATGCCAAGTATGTATTGCCATTTATACCCAAATAAAATCTGATGGGTTAACCAAAACCGAGAAAGCTGAGAGACTAACTCTCAGTAAGGGAGTTAGTTAAACACAGTATTGAGTCAAGCCAGCTTGAAATCAACAAGAGCAATAGACATGATCCAAGTAAAGCCTGCAGAGCTTCATTTTCTTTTAGTGGAGCATCATACCAGTTTTGTTCACTTCTCATTAACACAAAAAAAAAACAACCCCAACACCCTCCAGGAAGCACATCTCACCATGAACTGTCAGATACACCTGTAATCTTTAATATTCAACTTCTCACTGGGATTCCTAAGCCTGCAGTAGCACAGTACATGCTATATTGTGTCCCGCAAAGATGGCCAGAAAAACGTCCTAAATCTGTTATGAGTCTAGCAATTGATTCAAGCAATTGCAAAGAGAATCAAAGGGACTTGCTTTTTGAAGGAAACTCAGATCTGAGTATGCATAGTCTTTTAGAAGTTCAAAATGCTTGATACTTTCAAAACACCCAAAGACAGTCTCCACGTTTAAAAAAGCAGTCAATTCCCAGCAAGTTTGAAAGAGGAGAACTGACACAAACTTTCCTTAAAAAAAAATGAATACTTGCTGCCAGCAGAGTTCATAAATGATTTAATAAAGTTGTTAGTGTCATTAAATCACACTCTCTTTCTCTGTAACAAATACTTTTGAGTTCCTACCCCACCATGATCACAGTCCTCATTTTAATTGTTTCCTTAGTGGGAATGGTTTTCAGAAATGTTACATGTAGCTTCTGAACATCCATCCCTTTCTATCTATACCACTCAACTGAGTAGATACATCAGCAGCACTTATGGACAGCTGCCTGAATGGGACACTTAAGTCTGTCTCTTATAAACATCCGGCTGATTAGCTTATGAAAACCACTCTCTGTGCTACAAGCATTTTCAAAGTCATCTTTATCTACATGTTTCATTTAAAAATTCTGAAGTGCATATCCATTTTTTCATAGGCTTCTTAATTGCACCAAATACTTAACTTTAGCCTGTTCAGGAAGAGACTTTCCAATGATTATCAGAGTGAGACCAATCACAACAAACCCTCTCAAAAAACAAAGCACAGCCTCACAATTCATGTGGTTTATTACCATGCTGAAATCTGTCGTTGCTCAATTTGAATTAGTAAACTGTGAGAAGTAAAACTAAATACACTGTGAAAGTACGAGAAAAAATACTGATCCACTGTGGAATATAATGTAACTGATACGGCACCTTGCTGTAATACACAATTCAAAGATATTATTCACACAGAATTTAGTAGATTGACCCTACTGGCTTGCACCGAAGAGCAGATCTCAGAGTCTAAACCATGGAGGTATTTTTGAAAATTCTATCTAGTAAAATTCTGTCAATTTTCCCAATTTCATTGACAAAGGCCAATTTAAAAAACTTTCCTTTTTAAAACAGACCATGCAATATTTCACTGAAGAAATCTGAACGCTGGATTTTTGCCTGCTGAGGCTAGAAGTACTGGAACAGCTTTTACAGTAATATGCCCATGCCATGCCTGGTTGCTTTTGGTTTATTCAGTCAGGATGAAGAATGCTTGCTCAGAAGTGGTAGTAGGAAGGCCACCTGAATCAAGATCCTATTTTTCACCCTTGGAATGGACAGATCATGCACACCACTCATTTTTCATCACCCCCATGCCTCGCAGCAGAGATTAACTTTTTACAGGGATCAATACAGGAGTCTGCATCAGCACCAAAACCAGGGATGTCGTGGTTTAACCCCAGGAGCAGCCAAGCACCACACAGCCACTTGTTCACTCCACCACCAGTAGGATTGTGAAGAGAATCGGAAGGGTAAAAGCTAAAAAAATTGTGTGTTGAGACCAATACTGTCTAATAGGGTAAGAAAAAGCTACGTTTTTACAGGGATCAATACAGGAGTCTGCATCAGCACCAAAACCAGGGATGTCGTGGTTTAACCCCAGGAGCAGCCAAGCACCACACAGCCACTTGTTCACTCCACCACCAGTAGGATTGTGAAGAGAATCGGAAGGGTAAAAGCTAAAAAAATTGTGTGTTGAGACCAATACTGTCTAATAGGGTAAGAAAAAGCTACGTACACAGCAAAGCAAAACAAGGATTCACTGCTCTGCTTCCCATAGGCAGGTGTTCAGTCATCTCCAGGAGACCAGGGCCCCATCATACATAATGGTTACTCAGGAAGACAAATGCCATCACTCCAAATGTCCCCACACTTTACATACTGAGCATGATGTCATATGATATGGAGTATGTCTCTGTGAGGCTCAGCAGTAAGAAAAACACCTCTGTATGATCAACCCCGTGTTGAGCACAAATCCATATAGCCCCATACCAGACACTGTGAAGAAACTAACTCTACCCTGGCCAAAACCAGCACAAGGGTTTAGGGTTTGGCTAAGGTCAGCACTTACAAGATTACGATCTCTTTTTCATCCCTGCATCATTACTGGCTATTGCTTCTACCTCTCTGAAGCAGAGACATCTCTCTCCTTAACTTTATTTGCTCCGAAATGGTTGCAAAATCAATTTATCAGATTTTAAAGTACGTAAGGCCAACTTTTATTGTGGTTATCCCCCAAGTACGCTGGCTGAAGGAACACTGGGGTTGAGCTCAAAGAAAAATCCCATGGGCAGGACCATGCCTTCAGCTTCATACAGAAGCTACATAACCTCAAAAGACCTGCAAAGCTCTCTAAGCTTTTCTAGCCTGTCTTCAGCCACCAGCACTGTCCTCAGCCAGCTGGACACAAAATTCACAAATCTACTCTAGGCCACTCTTTTACTTAAGTTAAAATTTGGAACAACTTTTAAATGAGAAATACAGATTACTGGAATTTATTTTTTTTTGCATTTTCTTTTCCCTCTCAGAAACTACAGAACAGAAATACAAAAAGTCTGTGGAGAGGACTGTTCATAACTTAAAATTTTGCTTATTCTATATACTGGAGTTTGTGTAAATGGCCCCTACCATATTTGTCAAAACTTGTGCAAAGTTTTATGAGTTGCAAGAACAATATGGTAGTCTGACAGGAGGAAAGTATTTCTCCGGCATTCTGCTGTCCAGAGTATTTCCAATCACCATAAACCCAAATCACAGCTCTGTGATATTGAATAGTCCCTTTTGGCCAGGAATGGACAGGAGTCAGCAGGTTTTGAAAACATTTTACCTCTGGGAGACAAACTGATAGTAAAGTTTAGTAACAGTTCCGTATCATTACGCCGTCATGGTTTGGTGAAAGAAATGACATATAGGAAGGGTAGGCAGAAACTCACCAGTTTGACTCTCTGCCCAGGGGTGGCACTGATTTCCCACGTGCACTCCTTTCTGCTGGGATACTTGTCAGGCCAGTTGGGACTTGTGATGATACCGTTGGGACTGTGGATCTTCTGTTCACACTCAGCTGTGCAAACAGTGATAGCATCAGTGAGTCTGGGGGTCTGTATTCAGAGGTAGTCAAAAAAGTACTATTTTTTATCAGAGGACCCACTGAATACAAAGGATCTTTAGGAATACAGATAACCATGCTCTTCAGAGTTCACAACCATGTTCTTCCCCCTCAGGCACACACTTTGCAGCATTAACCCAGCATGCTTGTTTATTGATTGTTGTGAAACATACACTGTTGTTTACAGTGGGTAGGGGTTATTTTTTGAAAGAGTATTACAAAGGAATAAACATAAGATAAATACTAAAAATTAATTAAATATTTTATATTCCACCATCCTACATACAAGTAAATATGTAAATCCATATGAGAAGTCTTGCTACTCCAACTTCAAAAGAAATTTTTCTCTTCCCACTAGTTTTCGTACTGCAGCTACAGAGCAATCATATTTCTTTCTAAACCACAGTTTCTGGGCATATATATACAAATAGCTAAGACTGAACTGTGAGTATGTACAAAGAACAGCTTTGTCATTTACATTCTAATGGAACCACTACAAGTGCATCTCTGTGAATAAGTACAAATAACTAAAACTTAAAGAAGGCATTTTTTATTTAGTTTTTATAACAGTCTCAAATTGCTTGCTAAATATTAGAGAATTATTCAACAAGAAACTTTTAGAGCAGGGAATTATCATTTCAAAACCAGAGAAAAAACAAATAATTCACAAAGGGCACACCTTTCCTCTCAAATCCATGCTGGAATACAACCTAGAGAAATTACAATAGCTCACATGATATTGCACACTTGAGGTTTGTTTGGAGGTAATCTAAATTCTACTTAAGCCCCAAAGCCTATTGTTTTCTTGGAGGCAGCTACACCTTGAGATAGCAAACAGGAAGATGCATAGGGATTTGACTGGAATTTAGATTGTCTGAATATGTCCCCTAAAATAAACACAAAAGTGGTAGATACAGTTTCAACCTGACTGCAAGGAAACTAACTGCTACTGTTAGAAGCAAATGACAACTTTACCAGGCTTCTCTCCAGAAACTCTACCCCTGCATTTAATACAGCCTTAGATAGACACTCTATCACTGCTTCAAATGTTCTAAACTTCACAGACCTATTAAAAGTATCATTCCCTGCCAATTTTTTCATTCCTGTGAACCTCAAACTCAGCCCACACAAATGCTGGGGATGGATGGGATGGGAAAGGGGGAGGAATGATGGAGTGCTTAAGCCCAAATGCCTAAACCCCATTATCAATATCTCTTTTCCTTTCTTTTGTTTGAAAGGAGAACTGCAGAAAGCTTTCTGCAAGACGGTTGTGTAATCAACCATTCAAATACCTTCCTTCTTACCTTCCTTGCAGTCATGTTTATTTTCATGTAGCACAAATCCATTTCTGCACTGGCAAACATAGCTTCCTACTGTGTTGATGCACTCATGCTGGCAGCCACCATTGTCCTTTGAACACTCATCCTTGTCTACAAAATACACAATAAGGTCAAGTGAGCATCACAGCTAGTAGAAGACCTTGCCACAAAAAGGTTGAGCACAGGGTTGAGTCCAGAAAAGGATAAGCTACAGCACAGTCACTCTTCTCAGTAAGGCAGTTTCGTGGTACCTTAAGTCCACCCACTCATTGCTCTGCCTGCAACCTTGCACCATGATGCAAATAATCTGACTCATCTTTCTAGGAAATGAGGGGTAGTTCCTAGGGGAGAGGAACACTAGTAAAGCAAACAAGCTAAAACAAAGAAGATAAGACAGTTACCAGCATTTACTCTTTCAAGGAGTATAGCTGATAAAGGTTTCATAAATATCCAAAGTTTTATTTCAGTAAACAATGGCAATGTAGCTTTTGGACAACACAAAGTATTCCAACTTAATGCAAATTCCATAATTTAATGGTGGTATGTTGAAGGGACCATGTAGGCCAAATAAGACGTTAACTTCTACACATTAAACATGTAACAAAAGAAGAATTTCACAAACTTTTCTAAGAAGCTGAGTTTTTTTCCCCAGCAGTGTGACAGTGTGCTTTACTTTTAATGAATCTGGACATTACAGAATATCACAAAAAGAAAAACATTTCATTGAAAAAAAGAGAAAAGAAAAGAAAATGGCATTAGTTAGTCCAAGATCTACAATATACCATGCAGTTCTGTTTATTAACATATAATCCTTCAAAAGAGCTTTTAGTGTGTTAGAAATAAAACAGAGAGTAGTGGAGGAAATATGACCTGCATTAAACAGCTACAAATTCATTGTATGGCCAAAAGCCAAACTAGATTAACAGGCTGTCATTCTAGCAAGAGGCCTCAGCTGCCACCCTTCTATGTCATTCAGCTGTTCTCATTTTAGGTGAGGCTGGTCCATTTAAAAGAGGCAGACTGCTCCTGGCACATATATACACACATGTATATATGTATGCACATGTATATAACTATATATGTATAGACACACATATATATACATTCTTAGATATAAAAATATATGCCTATATAAATATATATATAAACACACATATATTAAAAACCCTGTATTTTGCAGAACATGGCAATTCAACATGAAAAAGAGAGGAGGAAAAGGAGTAAAGAAATTGTGGACATCCCAGAGGTCTGGTTGTTGCAGGGTTGGAATGCAGAGCATTCACCCCTTCAGCCTCATGTACCTAGGAAAGCAGCAGCAGCAATTATTTCCAAACAAGGTAACATGTCATATTTCAGACTTTAGTAGGTACAGTAAGAATTTCTATAAATTACAAGCCACTATGGATAACTTAAGTCTCTTTTCATTGTCTTACTCATGCATTTCTTCCCTGCCTTTACTGACTCTCATATTCAGCAACACAACAAAGGAAGTTTGCAATATAACTGCATATGAATCAGCTTCCTCTGCCAAAATGTATGCAACAACTGACCCGTTGACTTGCAGGTCTTTCTATAAAAATCAGTTTCTACTTATAGTACATGATGATGATGATGTACACTTATAGATAAATTCTGCAAGTCAATCCCAAGCATCCATTGCATTTTGTTCTGCAAACTTCAGATCTGTTTGCACTGAAAGTTTTTGGAAGCTTTGTGCAAATGTGCACAGATTTGAAAGTTAAGAAACAGACAAAAACGTATCTACCTCCCAGAATCATGCATCCAAAGGCTTATACTAGTGTCATTTTGATGATGAAAGAAGCATAAAAGCTCCACAATACACTATTCACGCACCTTGCAATACAAGTCACCAACTGAGGTAGTAGATCTTCTTAATTTAAAACCAAAGTTATAATCTTTCATCCTTGCAAAAGCAACCATTATCATAAATCAATTCCACATTGCAAATGAAGACAGTAACAAGCAATTGAGAAATTAGAACTAAGATGAACAAAACTCTTTGATATTTCCCCTCCTAAGCATTGGTTTGTAGTTTTCCACCAAATTGACAAAATAAATGGAAGTCAAGCTCAAAATGCATTCAAATTAGGCTTTCAAGTACAGAGCAGGTACACAAATTCTAAATAAAAGCTCTGTCCCATTTTCATCTTCCACCAAACTGTGTGAAAACTCTGAAAAGTATTTTAACATTATATAAGCTTATATTCTGTAAAATAATCTCATAAGATGTAAGTGCATAAGCAAACAGTCCCATGCTGGACCTCCTCAGAAATAAAATAATGGACAGAAGGTAGAAAGGAGAAGTTTTGGAACACATTTGAACTACAATAATTACTTGTATGTGGACATTTGAACTACAATAATTACTTGTATATGATTAATCAAGGATGCAACTGTTGAACAAGCCTTCCTCACACTTCATAACTGAGAACAGACTTTCTGTCAAATTGATTGCCCAGTTTCAAAATTTGAAAAAATAACAATTAGCGTGTATTAGTTATAAGAACAAATGTTTTGCCATGTAAAAACAAAGCCATTTGTTATGCTGACAGATGGAAATGAGTCCCCCCCAGTTTTGAATGGATACTTCCTTTCTTTTCTCATCTCAGTACTCAGAAGAGGAAAAGATCCATTCTCAACAAAATGTTAGATTGAATCATTCAGATGACAAATGGTCGTACCTCTGAGACCCTCAGAGGCCACCAGTCTGTGAATAATACGTACTCGGCTTGAAGGGACCTGTATCAAGTCCTCGCAAGATTCAAAAACAAAAATTTTCTCTTTGCAGGCAGCTTTCTTGTCTGTGGAAAAAAATGTACCAGGATGGCACCAGAGATGAGTACCGAGACAAGTGTGCTCAAGGCTAGAAACATTCTAGCTTCCTCTTTTTTCACTGCTCGATGACTCAGCACTCAAGAAAAAATGTCCCAAGAAACCTTATTTCTACATTACATCCAACACCATGTATGTTTTGAATGATCATGCAAAGAATCATGTCTATTTAAAACAATGAAGTAACTCTGAATCTTATGATAAATAGAAGCAGTTTAGTGATGCATTATGACTTATCCTTAGGCTATCTTCTCAAAACAACATAGAAAAGATTTATTTTAAAAAATATGTAAATGACTATTATTTTTTCAGAGTTATTTTACGCTCCTCTAATCTTACAGGCCCAGCAGACTGCAATTGGTCACTGTCTTGTAACAAAAACAGAAGAAAGAGACAGAGGACGACCGAAGAAAGAGAGAAAGAATAAAAACCCAATCACAGGAAGTTTTTAGTTCAGAAGAGTAATATCCAATTCCTAAAAGGTTTAACAAAAGTTTTAAAAAATTTAATGTATCATGACTCCCTAGTTTCCTCTCTTTATCCAAGAAACTTGATTATAAATATACAACTGTGTCTCTGTAGATCAGCTAGATCCCTGCAACGGCTCCTAACTGAGCTTTCTTCAGAAGTGTCCCATCAAATGTAAATTTTATAGAATGATGAAAAAAAAAGTTTTTCTCACTTTCCAAGTAGCACCTGTCTGACTGTTAACACCATTTTACAGCCAAAAATGTAATTACATGTTGTCTTGTATCAACATAAATACCTTCCTAATGCAGGTCATCTGTTGCCCTATGTCACTGTTTGCTTTCACAGTTTATCACAGCAGGTTTCAACCACCCAAAAACTGCTTCCTGTCGTCTAAGCTGGACCTGGGCCATGCTTTCTCAACTCTAGTTGTGGCTGCAGAATTCACCACCAAAAGGAGTTGCAGGGGGGAGAAGTTCTTTGGCTGTGCTTGAGGAACATATTACAGTTCCTAGTCTTCACACTAATCTGACTTAGCCATCTTTTTCTCTTCCTAAGCACTGCATATGCCCTTTACTGATGAACAGACTGCAAGATGCAGTTTTACTCATTACATTTTTTTCATGATGTATGCCTTTGTAACTAAATGCTTACACTATTTCTATTGTGATTTAATTAATAAAATTGATAAAGCCTTCCAGCAAATATCTTATATGACAGCACTAAATATTTCTACCCAGACATCATTCTAGAAGTTTTGTATTCTGAAGACTAACATCTAAATAGGCAAAACCCCCACACTTCATTAGCTGGAGTGATCAGTTAGCAAATCCCAAAAGTCAAAATGCTTGAATTCTCAAGTCCATTCTTCATTGACAGACCAACAGCATATTATGTCCATATAAAGGAATTCAGGGGTAATAAAGTCACAGTATTTTCTGACAGCCCTGAGGTTTGTCTGATGAATTATTTGGAGATGACATCCTCATTTTATATATTTTAAGTTCAGAAATTTGATGTGTCTTAAGCATTACAAAATTTCTGTTTTAATCAGGAAATATTGCCGAATGGGGAAAGCCAGATAACACCGAAGAATAGAATCTGATAGAAATCAGAACAAATGGAAGACAGAGAAAAAATAAAAATAAAATACAAAGTATTTGAACTCATATGAAATAAGAGAAGAGATTATGGGAGAAATGCATTATGAAGCATTTAGCAAATTTATATACTTACAGATTCAAAGATCATTTATATCAAACTATCTTTTTTTTTTAAAGGAGATTAGATATCTACTAAATCCAGGACACATTGCACATTTATATTCATTAAAAACCACGTTCGTTCAGACTTATTCCTGACTAATGAGTTTATTCTGGTGATCAACGATGTCATTTAAGCATCATTTTTTTAACTGCCAGGAAAAACCCATTTTCATCTCATGAGGGACAGGGAAGAACATTTCATTCAGAACTGAAAAAGACAAGGGAAATAATAGTTCTGAAGGATTACAACCTGATGCTTTGTACTCCATGACTTATAGCCTAGTCTTTCCCCAAGATACAGCATTGGTGTGATTTCCTCCTAGAACCCAGTCATAATAGTACAAAAATCATTTAAGCAACCAATAAAATAAATAAATGCATATGAAAAAATTAACTATAACTTTAAAGAAGACCAAAATTTAACTGATTATAAACATATAAATGTTCAGCTTGTCCACAAAACACAACTTCTGAACCACAGAGCTTACACAAATTCAAAAGCTATCAGTGGCAGTCTTATCTGGCATAGCGTATAGATCCTGAAAAGATTCAACAAACTTCATTTGCAGGTGATTTTTAGAACTGGAACATGTCAATACATGTTCTTGTAAAAAGTCAAAATACATGACACTTCCTGCTGGACCTCCCAGGCCTCCATAAAATGACTAGTTGTGTATGGGTTTCTAGGAGGAAGCTCCGCTATGTGCACATACCTACTTACTACAAATAACGAGTAACCTTCGAAAGCTTCTTGCTAATGTAAACCATCAATTTAAAAGTAAAAAGTGCTACTATATGTAAAGATGTATTTGTAAGACTATGACCAGAGAAATGTAATTACCAGAGAAAAATAAAAGCTTTCAAGGAGTCATAACGAGAAAACATTCAAAAATTGAAATTGTTTGTCCTGACAGTTATTTTCTCTTTAGCAAACAAATGTTAACAACGGCAATATATTTTACTACATGCTAAGCATAATCAGAATTCTCCAGATTCAGATTTTTAACTGGTATCAAAAAACCCGGGGCAGAAAAACACAAAGCAAAGTTTCACTACATACACCAAGTGATATCCTGCACAGCCAGACTACTATATTCTAGTCTCAATTGGTAATTGCAGAGACCACTGCTGGGTAAATATTTCCTCACATCTTAAGCTTCATTCATGTCTAACTTTATTCAATCACATATGTCCTCATATGCTATAAATTTCTATCGCTCTGATCTGCCTCAGTAAAATTACACTCATAACTAAAAGGACACAGATTGTTGCAAGAGCAAGATCTTAAACTGTTTTTCTGCAAAACATTAAAAAGTGTGAAGTTTGGCATAGAAGTACCCATAATGTTAAACAAATGTTGTAGCACAAAGTGGTAATTTCCCAGCAAATGGAATATATTAAGTGACCTGAGTGGAAAAAACACAAGTGTACACAGTATGCAATCTGTATCACATTACAACTGGGATTTGAAAAAAACAGCAACAAAACCTGGACTAAAAAAAATCTAATAAAAATGTAGGAACACAGTAAATTTGCTTTTTCCCTCTGTATCTCACAAAGTTTATTTTCCTCTGCTCTTATTTAAATATACATATATATACACACATATATGTCTGTTCCATGTATTTCCTACAGACATTACAACTCAGAATGGTATTTTAAGACAAGAGAGTGGTTGATGCTTATATAAATAAAACAAATTCAAAGCTACCAGGAAAACTCTAAGGGAAAAGGTCACTCACTTTCATACCAAAATACAGTGTTCACTCCACCTAGTCAGTGTACACGCAGAGGCACCGGCAGGTATAAAGGAGTAATTTTCTATACCTGAGAAGAAGTGTGCCTTGAAGCCTTTTTTTGACACAGTGTTGTCAGATCGAAACTCAATTCGCATGTTGTTGTACTGAGAGGTTATAACTTCAGGCACTTCTGTACCGCAGAATTTACCATGTAGCTTAGAATCAGAAGAAAGGCCACTGCGAATCTCCACATAATCGTATTTGCAAACCTGAGAAAAGAAAAAAACAATTATTGTTTTTGGCTAATCAAAATAAAAGCAGGAAGATGTTTAAAAATTATAGAACTCCGATTGGCATATGCTGCTTAATAATATTCTTGAATAATATTCTTTTTGACTTTCCCATGGCTCTGAAAACATTTGTAAATGTTTACAAACATTCACTGATTTTATGTAAGAATATTATAAGGTCACTATGAAATAACTATACTATGAATTACATTCTAAAATATATTTTTATAGACACTGATCTGTGTTTAGTATCTAAATATCAAGATGCTTAGTAGCATTTCCATTTAATCTAAAAACTAAACATTCCATTACAGTAGACTAAAATCTAGAAATAGTCACCCTAAAAATTATAACTGTGTGTTATAAACCACATACCCCATACCTACAAACCTTATACTGTTTGCATCCCAGAGATTTTGTAAAAATATTAATTTTCACAAGGTAATATTTAACCATAATGTATTTAAGACATACTCATCTATTTAAAAATATATAAATCTGCACTATTAAAACCATACATATTTCTTTAACAGTAGCATAGGTATGATTTGGAAGCATGATGTATGCCATTTCATTAAAAGGTTAAAAACAAAGTAAAATAATGTAATAAAAAAGCCTTATGCAAGGCCTACTACTCGTGATAATACTTTCAATTCATAATCCCTTGGTCAGCCTAAAGCCTTCCACACAAAAACTTCTAAGCTTCTTAGGCTCAACTATCAATCATTTAATCAAAAATGTCCCAGTTGTCGGCAATTAATAGCTTAAGAGAAAACCGTGGCCAGGAGGATTCATACAGAGCTTATATAGTCCATTAAATCCAAGTTGTACTTGATAAATTGCAATTTCTAGTAAAAAATGAAGTGTCAGGGAGCTGGAAGGGAACTGTAGCAAAGGATGTTTTGGCCTTTGCTGTTCTCTCTCTCCGTGCAATATTGTCAGCATTTCCAGCTTCTTTGAATATAATACATTGAAGATGTAGATCAAAATTTTATTCTTACTGGGACAATTTTCATATGGTGCAGAGCTGGAAGGTAACTAATTCAGCTGAAACTATTTTTATACAATATGAAGACCACAAAGATTCATAAAACTTGAGTTACTGTCACATGCTGATTTATATTAATTGGAAGATAAATTCTTAACAATACATGTGATTTTCAAACATAGCTCACAACATTAATAAATCTCAGCAATTTCAGCAATATAATAGTGCTGAGTTTTCATGGTTCCATAGCTTTAGGGATTAGAAATTAAATGCAATTTCAGATAGGTACTTTCTCCGTATAACTTTCTCCATACTACACTGTATTGAAAAAAATTTACAAGTTAAATGTAAATATTAAAATTGTAATGCCAGAAAAGGCATATTAAACATAGTCCCAAATGGAGCTCCTATAACAAAAATAATGCAAAATTAGAGCACTTGATAAATGTATACATTTTATGTCTGCACTTAGACAATATATTAGAATTTTCCAGGTACTATATATTTCTTCTGATTTTCATATGTATCCTCCTTAGTACAATGCTTTAACAGTATAAATCTGAGATTAGTAGCACAGGAGATGATCAAACTGAAGTCCTAAATGTTGAAAAACATTTAAATTTTTTATATCTGCATAAGTTACATGTCTTGTATGGCCTAAGAAAACTAATTGCACCCCAGGTGTTTTCCTTGCAAATCTTGTTGAAGTACCAAAAAAGTGCAAGAAATAAAAAATATGAATTGTTCAAATAGTCATTAAATTTTAATTCTTTGGGATTTTTACATGTTTCTTACACCTCCTCCAATTTTAGTAATAATGATAACAAGACATAAGTGTAATATATATCCTCTGTAAATAATTTTTAGGCATTTTGGAGAAGCCGTGGCTGGTTTGGTTCTATAAATTAAACTCCAGCTTTTGCTGCTTCAAATCCTATGCCCAAAAGATGGGCCATCCTTATACCAAATACATTGCCACAAATTTCTTTAGTCTGAAATAATGTCCTGGGATTTGCATCCCTAATGCCACGTGAAGAACAGGCAGATAGACTCAATGGCTACAGGACATTATGGCTAGAGTGTGGCAACAGAACTCAGTGGTATGATAGAGAAGTGCCTAGGAAGCAGAACAGAGGCTGAAAAGTTGATGTTGAAACCCATATTTTACTGTTTCTCATCCAAAAAACACTGCAATTCCCACCACTTGGTTTAAAGCTATAGGAAGCATCCTTTACCCCACGGCGGGCTCTGCCCCATCACTCCTCCCACCTGGGGACAAGATCCCCCAATGCCTCTGGGGATTGCTCAGCTCAAATACTGATGCTGTTCTATTGTGCCTTATTTCTGGTACTGCTCCTGTTAAAATAGTCCCCCAATGTGATTTAAATGCTCCCTTACTCCATCACTAGCCACAGCTTATGTGTATTCTTTGTAGTCAGTCTGCAAAGATGATTTTGTTGCTCCAGATTTTCTTCCCTTGAATTCTTTCCAATATGCCTCAGCCCGATTTGCTCTGTTTTACTTTGTTGATAAAAAAAGTCAGCTGAGACTCAGCAGAGAACACTTTTTTAAATTTCTTGTAATACATATGCATCTACATGATATGTAAAAGAGAGCTATTCTCTCCATGTTTGTTTTGAAAGAATCCAGAAACAGTCCCAAAATGAAAACAAGAATATCTATGCTTATTGTCAGCATATGAAAGGTCAGCAAAGGTTTTATAAGGCAGTATCTATTTTTGAATGCTTGAGAAACTGTTTAGCTTGTAACAGATTGTGCAGCTCTTTGTTCATGGATACTTACTTCATTCCCTTCTAACTCGAAAAACTCAAACTTCATTGAAATTCGGTATTGCGTTGGGGCAACCACCTGCCACACACAGTTTTTGTTTGGAGGATACTCTTTGGGCCACCCTGGTGTGGTAATAGTCCCATTTAGCTTTGTCAGGAGTCCCCCGCAAGCAGCTGTAAAATTGAAAGAGTGAGCATCATTTCTTGACTGAAACCATGTTTTACTATAAACAGAAGCACACCAAAAAGAATCAGTCCTCTCATTACTTATACTGCCATAAGACCCAGAGCGACTAATCAGAATCTTGTTTTATCATGCTTGGTGCAAAGAAAGAAAAAGAGACAGCCCCTATCTTGAACAACTTGCAGGTTTGTGGACAGAGATAAGTTTCAAGACTCCACAAGACGTTATCATATTCATTCTTTTTCCTTCCCTCCAGAGACTCTGGTTATTCTCTCACAGTCTTTCCCATGCAAGTCCTCTGACCTCACCGCCCTCCCAAGGACCTTGACCACCCCTCTTCTGCCAGACAGACTACTTAAGATGCACTTTACATTTCCCTAGTTTCTCTCCTAGATTACTGATACAGAATCATCCCTACCTGTCTCAGTTTATAGAGCTGTATATGCCTCTCATAATATACTAGATAGGGTCACTTCTTTGGAATTTCTATCATGTACACTTCAGCCACAATTACTTTTTCTGAAGTACAGATGTTCAAGTAATAAAGAAAATGCCTATTATTTCCTAATGTATTCCAAACAATCACCTCCATACGGCAGGAAAATGCTGTACAATGTTCATGAATGCAGTCCAACTAGCAAAGGATAAACTCATTAATCTTTTCCATCTGTGTTATTTTTTTATTTTTTTAAAAAAAGGAAAGTAATGGGATTTGCAGGGGCTCTTGATCACACTCTGCTACATTGACACCAACACAGCACTGTGACAGCAGTGGACATCATCCACAAATCTCCTTCCAAGAGCAGCTGGGGGAAGCTCTACTCAACTGCTCTCCACTAACTCTGAACGCTTTAGAAGGTGGCTATTCCTTTCTAGCTGATGGTCTCACGCACTACATCTACTTCATCTAACACAGCTGGAGGAACTCTCCCGTTACTGGCTCATTTTGCCAACCCAGACAAAAGCCAGTGTTCCTCCTGGACCCTGGTTTTCCATGCATCACACTTCTTGGTATACACATAAAGGTAATTCGATGGGGGTGGGTGGACTAAGACCCCACACATCACACCTTAGCGTACCAAAAAAAAACCAGACATACGTTTAGAGTGTGCATTCAGATGACACAAGCTCCCCACTAATGATCCAGTCTGGGTTAGAGCAACTACTGCCTGATTTCAGTTTCTGCTTTTGCACTTTTCTCCACTGATCTTTGAGAAAAAGAGTGGGAAATGCGGAAATAGCGGGGAAAAAAATCAAATCTTTCTAATATACTGCCACTGGGGGAGATTTGGATTAGAAGACCATGAAGAAATTTTCTGTGCACGTCAACACTGCAGTGAAACATAGGGCAAAGTTTTTGACTTAAAGGCTTCTATTCTGGCATCACAACTGAAGTAATACAGCTAGCTCAGTCCTCACAGGCCCAGACTATAACTAGGATGTAATGTTCAGTGCTATTACGTAGTGATTTTAATTCAGCAGTCCCAAGTACTATCTACATACAGTGAGTGCCACCTCACATGGAACAAATGCATAGACACTTTTAGGGATAGCTCAGGGTTTTTGCTCTACACTGCACCGCAGTGCTGGAAGTGACTTCTTTTGCCAGAGCTGCTTTACCCTTTGGGTGCCAGGGAGGTATTCCTTTTCTGTTTTTCAGAGGCAGAGATTGTTCTGAAAGGTTGATAATCTTCAGTAATAATCTGACTCAAGTCAGTAAGCAGACTAAACTGACTTCCTTACATAAATTTGGGCTGATGATCAAAAGCCCAGAGATCAAACCTCTGTCTTCTGGTCTCCCCTTAGATTTACCTTATTTGCTGTATACTGCCTAACATGCAGACATCCAAATAATTTGTTTTTCCGATGTGCTCATTATTAAATGTGGGGGAGGGAGGATAAACAACTGAGAAACCCAACCAGCTTGATGAGAGCCACAATCTAACATGCCTTTATTCTGGGACTATCACCACCTCACACAAACACAACTAACAGACAAACAAAACCAATCCCACAGATCCAAAAGGAGAAGAAGAAAGATGTGCAAAGAAACTATGCAAAACTACCCCAAATTGTGACAAATAATGAACTAAAGCCAGGAAAACGGGGGAAAAAAAAAAAAGAGAGACCAGTGAATTACATCAGGAGAAAACGGTAACTCAATTTTCAAACTCCATTCGCTAGTGTAAAAGATGAGCTAAGAATACATTTGTACTATTCCTTAATTTATTACTGTCTATGAAAAATCAAACGATTGGTGTGTAATGATCAAGAGCTTATGTTTATTTCCTTTGACATGAAATATGTACGGAATGCAAAAGCTTATCTCAGTTCAATCAGTCAGTTTATACAGACTTCCACCTACCAGATTTTTATTTCTCCAAATGACTATCTGAACATGCTTTGCACACCCTGAAAAGTAGAATTTGTTTCCAGCATGAAAAGTCTGCAACATGACTAGGAGTGGAGAGGATTTCTCTGACCTTTGCAGTAGAATAAAGGATCCTGCTCTTCCAACCTGCCAGCTTCCCAGGCACACCCCAGTCAGAGGTCATCAAAGGGATCAATAAATACTCTGATTCTGAGACAGTGGCACATTATGCTGCTGGTAGTTGTCTCCTTAAGCATGGTGGGAGACGTTGCTTTGGTGAATATGAATAATTAAATAAGTGGTTTGCAAAGCTATGAAGTCCTGCTTTGCATTGTTCCTGACTGACTACCAGCAAAACCTGCACAGCTAAATTGCTGACAGCCATTGGATGACATTACTCTGGCACCACTACTGAAAAAGGAACAGAGGTTTTCCAGGCTGGGTTCCACAGATCTCATGCTGTTAGGACACAGCATGTGAAATGTGTAGCATTTCATTCAAGGAATGGCACTCTGAGAGCTTTAAGAGCCTGTAAGACAGCAAAACACTGTACCTTCACAACTCTTTTTGTCAGGACCAAGTTCATAGCCAGGATCACAGGCGCACTGGTAACTGCCCAGAGTATTCACACAGCGCTGCTCACAGCCACCATTGTCAGGTTTGGCACATTCATCTTCCTCTACCAAGACAGGGGAGAATGCAAAAAATGTGTTAAATAATTACCTTCCTCAGCTGTAACCGCTGGATCAATATTAACCCGGAAAGCTATATGCATGCTATTATAAGGTACACTACATAACACACTGTGGTTGCTGACTAGAGGATTTTCATATGCTAAGGAGACCTGCAATGGAGAAAAAAATATTTGTCCTTTGGGTGTCTGGGTGTTTGGGGTTTTCTTAAACAATACCTACTGACTGCTGCAGAACTAATTTATAAGCACTTTGTGGGCAGCATAGAGTAATTCAGGCATCCATAATCTAAAGTATTGAAAGAAAGATTGAAAATCCACAGTAGGGTCACTTGAAGGGCACTTTATCTCTCACAGAATCAATTTGTGCATTATCCCAAATTCATACTCAAAACCAGATTAACAGAATCCTCAAATCCCAGGTTTTCATTCTACTGATATTAAAGGGAACAAGATGCATCAAGGCTGGGGGAGGGAAAGGAATTGTGTATTCTCTCTACTAGCCCTGAAGTATACCCATGAGTCTCATTGCTACAATATTCCTCAGATGTTGAAATATTGTTTCCTTACACTAGGACAAGTAATTTCTTAGGAATAAAACAGATTTCCCACTCTCATGCCTATAGCATTCAGTTAAATTGTCTACAATGAAAACTATCAGTTAATGTAAGAAAAAACACAGTTTATGCCATCTCAAAAGAGTAGAAACGTTCTTCTAGTGGTGTGACCTGTATTTCAGGTGTCACCATGGACATGCCATTGTTAGTGGCTTTAACTGTGCCATGGGCAGCACTGGGTGGGAATTACACACTTTCCATGCACCAAATGTGTCAGGTATAGCTGCAGTAGTATGACAACTTCCTCTCCCCCAAAAAAGACCCATAACTGGAGAACAATGGTGAGGTCACTGCTCACTAAGATTTTTCAACTGCATGGTTTTGGTTTTTTCTTGCTTAGAGAAAGTAATAAATTGATAAAGCAGCCTAATGCAGCAAATGGATTGGGAAAAAACCCAATATTTACACAAAGAAAAAAAACTAAACAGAAAAAAAAGCAATTATACTGTTTCAATTTATATTTGATAGCACAATGCCCAAAAAAAGATTAGAGTGTTTCAAAATTAAGTTCATTAACTGAACCTGAAGACAACAGAAAGTTGCACTGGAGATGTTTATTCATTCTTTGAATCCATTTTACAAGGAGATTCAAGTACCTCTACTGTTTTGATTAAATTGCATGCCCAGTAAAAAATATGCTGGAGAGAGTATAGAACTGCTATTAGTAAAAAAAGATTGAGAAATATCTTTAACATCCTGTCATAATTTTTATAGCACAAAAAAGGAGTGATAAGCTGTTCACAACTCCAAATATATGCTTTAACATTTACCTTTAAAAAAGTTAGCTGCAAACCCTGCTTTGTTAACAGTTCCATCAGAAACAAACTTCATCCACAGGGTATTAGAGGTAGATCTAATGTCTTCTGGCTTGTCATAGCCACAAAAGTGACCAATTAAAGGACTGTTCTCATTTGTTCCATCTCGAATTTCTAAGTAGTCATATGCACAGTTGTCATGTCTTTCAATCTGTAAAAAATAATTTTCAAAGTGACAGATTTGAACTTGACCATAAATATCAGAAACCAATCAGATAATAAAGAGAATTGAAATTTTTCAAAGTTAAGCTTAGGGTTCTTTGTTTTGGGTCCAAACATCAGGAAGATGAAGAAGCATCATTGAACTATTTTAACTAAAGTTGTTTTCAAAAAGAAAAAAATTATTGAAATGTTGCAGAGGACACAGCAGTCTAGTTGGAAAAAAAAGTAGCTAAAAAGACACCCTCACCTCTAAGCTTCCTAATGTTCTGCCAAAGTTCTGTTCTGAGCTCAAGTCCTCTTCTCTCATGTACACGCAAGTAAACAAGATTAATGGTTCAGCAATCAAACAGGTCAAAAATATTCACTGGTTTTGCAATATGATCATAGAATCACAGAATGTTCAGGGTTGAAAGGGACCTTAAAGATTGTCTAGTCTCCACCACACTCCCTGCCATGGGCAGGGACACCTTCTACTAGACCAGGTTTCTCAAGGCCTTAGAAAGCTCATATTAAAAAGCTCAGTTTTTATTCATATGGATAATAAAATTTTTCAGGCATCTTCCTTTATCCTCCACACAGTGAAAAATTTTGTCTTTTTCACTATTCACTGACGTTGCATGGTAAAAGTAAAAAATTGCTGTGCATGAAGTGTTTGAGGCATCTGTAGAACCAGATCCAAACACAATACTAAAACCACCAGCTCTTAAGTAGCCAAAAGAACAGAGGATAGAAAAAAAAAGGTTATCTTTTTTTGCAGTTGATGCACCTATTTTCTATTGCATGATTCTTGAGTTCAGGTGTCGTGTTTTGACTTTCTGGGTCAATGACTGAATCTCTGTCCCAATGATGGAGAAACATATTGAAACAAGAACAACTGAAAATTTCCCTTCTCATTTAAACTTTCTACTGGATGACATCCAAACATAGACTAATACATGAGTGGACACATGTGCGAGTACCAAGCTCCTTACAAAATAGCATTTACAGTCAGTCAAGAGTAGGAAATGCAGCAGAGAGGAAAACAGGAGCAGGCCAAATATGATCCTATCCAGAAGCTAGATAATTTATGATG
>NW_008665466.1:32996-42651 GCF_000695815.1 Acanthisitta chloris | reverse complement strand
CTACAGAATTAAAACCTCTCATTTTACTGCCAGAATACTTCACGTCAATATAACATCTTAGTTATTTAAAAAATTAACTAAATCCAAGCACTCAAAACTATTTCCTCTAAGAAAACTGTTGTCCAACTAAAAGGGTGAATTGTGAGGCAGGTTTAGTGACAGGAAATTGGGAGGGTGGGCAGGACCACAATCAGGTAGAAGGGGTTGGATAAGCCTCAAATTTAATTCAACACATCCAAACTCCGTTAAAATAATAAAGAAGTCAAAAGCAAACTAAATCCAGAAAAATCCACATTTTCTCTCCAAACTCTCTCCAGAGTCTTTCTTGTACGTAAACTGCACAGTTAGAGCAAGTGTCTGCTGGTACTCTGCTGTTAATTGTGGATTATGACCAATACTAAGCTCAGCAACCACCACAGAAAAAGGAACTTTCACATAGCACATTAGGATTTCTGCTTCTTTTATGTAAGAGGAAAACCTGGGGGAAGGGGCTATTTGACTTTATTTCATTTTAATAGCACTCACACATGAAATTTCTCTATCTTCTTTCCAACTTTCCAGTTCTTCAAGCATTTACATGCATTAATTTTCTCCTACTCACTTCTCTGTCAAAACCATATTGCCATTTACTCTAACTTTCTAGTTGTTTGCTCAGAAATTGCTTTGGGCCAGAGTTTGGGAAATGACTGAGCAGACTTGAAGACCTGGGATGCAACCACCTATTGCTGATTTCAGTGGCAATTGCATGTTTGCAACTAATGCCATCAGGCATGTGTCTACCTAAGCACTGCTAAGTTTTTTGACGCTAATACCAATTCCAAATTTTCATCAATCTAAATAATAAAGACTAAATACATGACATCATATTCCAATTTGAAACAAAGTCTACCTTGTTATCTCAATAAAAATCATATTGCACTCTGATGTAGAAAGACGTGAACTGGTCCAAAGCCCACTAATACAAATGAAGGAATTGTGCATTTTCCCCACATGGCTGTGCTCATTTCACTACTCATGACTTTTCATTAACATCATTTTTTTCCATGTTTGCATGTTTCACGGGCAATATGGAAATGATGATTATTCACAGGCTCAGTGCAGCCCTGACTTCCATGTGCCAAATACTCATTGAGGTGAACGGGTATTTTCTTTTCTGCAGATCACTTTAATTTGGGCAGAAGACAACAGCTAGAAATACATTTTGTGTAGCAGTAAGTTGCTAAACTTCCTAAGACTATAAAGATCAACAAACTTACAAAGTGCCATTGATTCTCAATAAAACAATCTGAAAGGTGGCCATTCAATCATACTCATTTATTTTTAGTGTACTATTACTGCAAGTGATGCTATTACTAGTATCAATGTTATATTAAGGGATTAAAATATTACACCTATATATAGCCTAACATTATGGTTTTGAGAAATTATAATGGGTGTTAAGGCACTTGGTAATCAATGAAAAGAACTAGTATAAAATGTGCTTTGCTCATGTATACCTCAGGTTTTAAGATGTCATTGTATTGTCATCTGGGAACATTGCCACACAAAGACCTATTACACTCACAGTAGCTTCTTCCTACTTCTTCCTATACTTCCTAACCCTCCTATTCTTCCTCTTATTCTTTCACTTCCAATTTATTCCTTGAGGAAAATCTCCTCCAGTTAATGAAAGGACCCCTAGTGAGTTTGCTTGTAACTGGATGGATCCCATAAACCTGATTTACTGGAGCATTAAAATTTCACAAGATTGATATTACATGCGGATGAGAAGAAATATATGAAATGTTCGCAAATGCAAAAATGCATAAACAAGCAGGTATTACAGAAAAAATGCATTTCCTATAGGAAAATGAAAGATACCATTGGCTCCTGAAGGCCTTGGAGGAAACCCTGAATTTGAATGGCGTTAGCGAACTAAGTTGAGAAAATGCCAGAAAAATCCCTATTACAGGCACGTAAGTGCAGACAAACACTAAGAAATCTCCTGGAGAAATGGCAAGCCAGAGACATTCTCAACATCCATTCGCAGAAGAAAACAAAATTCCTTGTGCAGAGTTTCAGGTTTGGAAAAAAACCCCAATGACTTTAGACTAAAATGTATTCGGCTAAAAATTCCAGAGTACCTTTGTTTTGTAGCACTGCTTCAACAGAAAAAAAATATTAAATAAAACAAAACACAAAGAGAGAAAGGGATTTGAAGAGCAAATCTGGCAGCAACTCTATTTCAGGAAAAATCTTTCAATGGCGTTTTGTCATCGTTAATTTATTTGTTCATAGAGTCCAATTACAGTACAGGTAAGCATATCCACCTCAGGTCATAGACCTTAGTCATAAAAAGTATATATGCCTAGTGGAATCAGAATATCAGAAAAATTTTATTCCCTGACTTATGTGAAAATTATTTACATGAACAGTATTTGCATGAAGCTTAACAAGGCCACTCAAATGAGGAAGATTAATATAGATCAGCTCTAGAAATCCTCTGGATTGCCTTAGCTGGTGAGACTGCATGACAAAAGTTCTTTAAAGAACAACAAACCACTTGATAATTTTCAAAGAACAATATAATAAAGACAACTATATCAATCAAAAAGATGGAGTTACCAGTCCCAACATTTCTACTGTCATGAAGACAGTGGAAAGTATAGCAGCCAAATAAAAAAGGGTAATCCCACACTCAATGGAAAATGAGTTGCCCACAGCAGGCAAAACAAGATGACTCATTGATACAGTTTGAAATTCTCAGCTTCCCTAGTGCTTTCATTTCAGAGTGAAGGTTATTTATATAGTTATTTTTTCTAGCATTACATATGGATAATGAGAATTCCTCTTACTTAACTGTACCTTTCAAAGGACAGAGAAGTAATTTTCCCACAAGCACGCCGCAATAACTCTTTGGCCTGACATTTACTTTTTTCGATCTCAGCTGGCACAAAGAACTGTGATTTTTAAACAACTTTTTGTTTTACTAGGCAGTGCACCAAGGATTCAATCCAGAGAGGGACTTAGTATCAAAAAACAGAACACCTACGTTCAAGCGCTTGGAGCTGAAATGGAAATTAGACCCAATGGTGAATGTCTAGGCAAGGCACTTCAGAGCAGTTTCCAAAGCAACTCTCACTCTCAGCAGGGAGGTCAGTGGACAAGCCAGTAAGAAATGCTGCAAAGACAGATGTAACAGTCTTGTGCCTTTCAGGGGCACCTCATTTGGTGCTCAAGGGCATCTTGCCATTCTGGAATCACAGCTGAGACTCTCCCAGAAAAAGTATGCAGCTTTCAAGTCTCTAGTGTTGGAAACTCTTGGCTTTTTTCTTTCAAAACACATGCTGCAGAAGTAGTAACCACCTAACATATTTCCACTTTATTTCCTCTTTCTTCTTACGAGGTGTCAGTCCACATGTTCCACCTCTAGAGAGTGCCATAATACTAAATACTCTTGGGGAAAAACTGGACATTGCTTCTTGTAGCCTTAACCACTTCCCTACTGAATTGTGCTGTTGTTTGCTTGTCCTTTGCTTTTAATTATTTCCTATATAATAGGAAATTATACAAATCTAGGTGAGGCATGAGCATGCCATCTTCACATTTGTCAATAGTCCATAATTTGGTGATTAGAAAAAGGTCCTGAAACATAAGGAGGGAATTACGTTTGATTCTCCCAGAGGTGATATTTAATTGAGGTCAGTTCAAGTGATAATGTATTGCATGTGTAGACCATTGCTGAGCATCTGCATGAAGATCAAATATTGTGGCAAGTCTCATTTGCAGAGGCATAGTGCCATTTCTCTTGGGATCACACTAAAATATACTGAGCAGCAATGGTAGACTAGAGAAGCTTCATATCTAGTCAGTAAATTATATGAAGTTACTGAAAACACTGTTCATTTTTAACAGTGCTTAAAAAATGAGACTGACATAGTACGTTAAGTAATCTTGAGCCAGGTCATGCAGAGTCTGCAGGGCATTTAGAAAACGCTTTGGGCAGGGAGAGCTGAATTTGTCTGCACTAGACCTGACATTAATTCAGGATAAAAGGGAAAATCAAGTAGAACCTGTGAAATTATTAAAATTTCTATTCTTTGTATTTGTAATTGCTGATAAAATCCAAAACCCTTGTTCTCTCATGCTCCAATCTTTCATCAGTCACAGCAAAAATGTGCCATAAGCCTGAAGCCTGTCTGTAAGACTGAAATTGCAGGTTGGAAATTATAACTATGGTTACTATACCTGTGTTTATAGTAAAGTTTATAGTAAACATAGCTATAATTTCCAACCTGCAATTTCAGTCTTACAGACATACATCATAATGCTAAAAGGTTTAGATTTTTAAAAAGTATTCTTCATGTCATTACTGCTGCTGCATATTCAAATTAAACAAGTGAACTCAAAGTATGTTACTAATTTTATGTACAAACTTCAAGACAGTGTATCATGTATGCATAAAAAAGACACATGAAATATTACTCTTTCTTTGTTATACATTAGTCTAACAATGTTTAGCAATGTTTTACAGAGAGATGTACACTAAAGACATGCAAGTATGATTTGCCATGGCTTTTATCTTCTGTCACTAAATGTAGGTTTGTAATCTGAATATAGGTAGTATTTTTTCTTCCTTCTCAAACCAGAAGACATAAAATACTGCGTTTTCTCCAGACACACATTCCTTTTTTACAGTAAGATTTAGCAAAGATAAAAAATCCCAATCCTTTAACAGAATATTAAAGTAGCCTTGCTGAACTGGATTATGTATTTGCTAAACTGTGACTGGTTTTAGGACTTTTGACATTCTAATTCAAGTATCACAGGAAAACATGCAAAATCTTTAATTTTGAAAATCTCTGTGGAAAGGAAGGTTTCATGGATTCTGAAGCTAATTTTTCATAGAGAATTCTTAAATTCATTCACAGGTTTAATAATTATTCCCTAAAACGTCACTGTCACTTATCCACTAGATGCTTTTCTGAGATTAGTTAAAAGGCTTTACCTCAAATGCTTGAAAGGTTAATCCTACATTGTAGTTTTCTGACACTGTTATTTTCCACACACATTCCTTCATTGGCCTGTAGTCATCAGGATAATTGGGAGACTGGATCTGGCCTTCGTTTTTGTGGATTTCACCTCCACAGATAGCTGATAAAAGCATAAAATTTTTACTTTCAATAATGACATTTTCTGTTCCCCATGCCCAAACTGACATTACGTGTTCCCATTCTGAAAGCTAATTATAAGACTGTTCTGGAAAATACTTAAATATACCAAGGACAGATTGTTGAAAACACAATCCATTTAAATCACTATATGTATTTCAGTTAGAAAATATAATTCAGCATTCCTAATAGCTCTAAACATGGGTACAGTGTTCAGGAGGACTTAGTAATCATGGATAATCTCAATTTACACATAATACAGAATATATTTAAAAGGTCAAAATAATTAAATTTTACTTTTTGTTCACCTAGAAGTCTATTTCACAAACCTCCTTTATTAATATTTACTAAGCTTTAGAAAGAGACAGATGAAACCAAAATCACATATGTTATAATGGTCTATGCAGTTTAACCTACAATTTATCATTTCAAGTTTATTTTGAATTTGAAGAAACAGCTAATATAAAGAAAAAAATATTCCCATGAAAAGCACTTTTCAGGGTCTATTCTGATAATCGTGTAAAGATCTACAAATATCAGCTAAACCATACACTTTACTACCACAGTTTCAATACTTAAGAAAATAGGCTCTATTTTAAACAGGTGCATGTTGACTTGCTAATATACTCAGTGTGTGGGCGTGCCTCTGTTAACTAATCCCAGAGCATATGGAATATATAAGTCAGATTTTTCTGAAGAATAAACAGAAAGTACTGAAAAGATATTTTTCCAAACACTAAGCACAAGAACATGCGCATTTAGTTAAACCACTGGCAAAAAATTTAATATTAATATTACCAGTAGTTCCCCTTGAAAAGGGCTCAGCCAAAATCCGATCACAGGAGGAGTTTCAAAACATCCTAAGTAAGTTAGCACCTACTGTCTCTTAGTAATAAAATGCCAATTTCGTATTAAGGTTGGTTTTGCGCTGGTGGTGGTTGGGGCTTTTTTTAATATCCAAAGGTATCCGTTTAATATTTTTCCTCCATAATCAAGTCATTTTTTAATGCTGTAAGAGGCTTACCTTCATAAATTGCTGCAAAACCTTTCCCAACCCAGTTGCTGCTGCTGCGGAACTCGATCCACATCCTGCTGTCTGAGGATGCGAGGACTTCTGGCAGTTTGTCACCACAAAACCTGCCTGAAAACATGCAATCAGTAACGGCATTTTCTGCCACCTCTGAAGCCAAATGCTGCAAACATTTATACAAGTGTTTAACATTATAAACAGAAGTAGCAGAACTAACTCAGTGGAACTATTCATGCACTTATGGTTAAGCACATGTGTTTCTGCAGATCAGGGCCTAATACACAAAGATTTTTTATAAAGCTTTCAGTACTTCATTTCATTGCAGTCAGGCTCACAAGTCTAAGCATAAAACCTTCAGAGAATTAAGAAAATAATTATTGTTAGAGATTGTTTCTATACATACAAACACATGTATTTTAGTAGGGGAAAGGGAGTACTAATCTTAAGAGAAGAACACAATCTAGGTCACAGTAATACTGCTCATTTTGTCTAAGGACCTAAGAGATTTAAAAACTAAGATCCTAATGTCCCTAGACTACATTATCCTCTTAAATTCTGCATAGGTAGGTGAAATTTCTGTTTGCCTAGGTGATAGGGAAAAGGAGAAAAGGATAATTACTGTCCGATCTTAATTGTTTCTTCCTTCTTTTCTGTTCAAGGCCAAGAAAGGACATAGTCTTAAACTGCACCAGGGGAGGTTTAGGTTGGACATTAGGAGGAATTTCTTCACAGAAACGGTGATTAGACATTGGAATGGACTGCCCAGGGAGGTGGTAGAGTTATCGCCCCAGAAGTGTTTAAGGAAAAACTTGGCACGGCACTTAGTGCCATGGTCTAGTTGACATAGTGGCGTTAGGTCATAGGTTGGACTTGATGATCCCAGAGGTCTTTTCCAATTGAATTGATTCTGTGAAAATAAACATTCCTGTTAAAAAGCTGTCTTCTGCATCTACTTCCTTTTCTTTCTTATTTTTGCTAGTTTTAGACTGTGGTCATTAGGATGCTAACAAGGAGTCTCAGTCTTCAATCTTAAAACAACAAAACTGACGCAAGAAGTTGGAGGCATTCATGTTTCCTATGGTCCAAAATCCCCCATTTCCATCAGAGGAGATCAGGGGATGTCAAACCAAGTCTCTGGACTGGGTAGTGGCATTACACAGGGTGAAATCTCCCAATGAACCTTCTGAATTAAGAATAGGATGGCTGCAGGTTTCACATATCAGTTCCAACTCAAACTTAATTCATTATTGTTTTGCATGTCTTTTCTCTGCAAGAGCAGGGAAGGATACACAAAGAAGAAATAGAAGCAATCCTCTATTAATAATTTTAAAAGTACAGGAACAGAGCTCATAAGTACAACTCTAAAGCAGGTGCTCTCATCCACAGTGTATGTGCTCATCATGTGTTCTATGGATTTCCCATCATATGATATACAGATTTGTCTGGAGTTTCCCCATTTCCATGAACAAAACTCTGGCTGCTTCATATTTCAATATCTATAAGCAAAGCAAAAAGTTACACTTTAAGTAGTTTTTATCTTTCCACACATGCAGCTGAGTAATGGCCAGCTGTAGTGAAAGGAAGGCTTGAGGCTTCAAGTCAAATAGATTACTTATTTGAGGCCATTTAGAGTTTTTTTCCCATCCAAGTTTAGATGCATTCTAGACACCTAAAAACCAAGAGATTTGTTGTGGGTTCAACAGCAAGCATGTCCACTGAGCCCAGTGAGTATGGTAACAACGGGCAGTGCAGCATTTAACAGTTGCCTACCAAGCAGAGGGGATTTTCTCCAGTAGCCATCTCTTACTTCAATATAGTCGTACCAACAGAGACTGCTCTTGTAAAGGTCCATGGTGGTGAAGTTTAAAACAATCTGCAATCAGAGGAGAATGTATACATAAATGAACTGTGGTTAGTATTAGAAAAACAATGACAACAATATTTTGCAGGACTGAAGCCAGAATGGTCACCTGTATCAGGATGCCAACTATTTAGACAATTAACCTCTCCTCAATTATTTCTTCTAGTAGTAAAAGGTGCCTGAGAACATGAAAAGCTTTTTTTATTTAATTTTACTTATTTGAGCAGATGTGAGATAGAGTACTCACATTTAATTGCTCACAGGGAGATTTTCACTGAGAAATAAAAATTTGAGAATGCTAATTGGGCAAAATAATTTCCTAATATGATTTTAAGTATGTTATTTGATAATTCTGGTGACAATTCCTTTTCCATTCCACTCTGAGTATAATCAGCACTGACAGCTGTAAAAAAAATAAATCATTGTTTTATTTTAGTTTGTGCTTCCTTCTACTACTGTTTTGACATGATATTTTACTTTCAGACACATAAATATTGACAATGGTGGACAGTAAAGCTGAAAGCAAGATCACTAAAAAGAACTGGTACACAGTCCCTTAATGATTCTTAATGAAATGATAATAAAGCTTTTTATACAGAAATTTGAGTTCTGTGCCTTTCTGGAACTTTTTAACTTGGACTCTCAATTTTATTGAAAACATCTGTAAACAGATATACTTTTAATACTTAATATGAGGATAACCCTTACATTAAATTACATTATCCCTGAGTTTTAGAAATACTAATCCTAAACGGCCACAAACTTACACTTTCAACACAGGAATAGGATTCATTCTGATCACAGGATGACACAATAGCTATAGTTTAGACTGACTGGGACAGTCTTAGCATCATGCTCTGCAATTTCAGGGATAAGTCCAAGCAAGAAGATTAAAAATCATTCATACTTTGTATGATAAAATCATTTCCAATTAATACCTTTTCATTGGATTTAGGCATATTTGGAAAAGAATTCATCTTCTTCAGACTCGGTTCCCCAGTGTACATAAATAAATACTTGAACCTAACTAAAATTCTTCTCTATTCATAGTCTAGCATAGAACTGGTTTTATTTTTAGCTTTGATCCTAGGAACTCACAATTGAAACCTGCCATTGTAAAACAAACATGTATTGCTGCACAGGAGCAAATACCTCACACTGCAAAAATATATCTCCATGGCAGCCTATGAAGCAGCTGTGAGTGTCAGTTGAAAAGGGAGGAATTTACCCTTAGTCCAGCTGCAAGGAAAACAATATAACACCATAACTGGAACAATGAACCCAGACAGTCAGACAGGATGGTTTACTTCCATCTCTCAAACTTCTTCTAGGTTATGTGCAAACTTTCACAGATATCGAACACACAGGACATTTTGCCTTTACCATTCAGGCAGTCTTTCAGGAACACACACTAATGAAATAAACACACAAATATTATCAGAATTCTAAACCCACCTACTTACCATGTAATTCTCCACGAGAAATATGCAGATCTGGCTAAAAGTAGTTATTCATATGCTTTATTCTGCTTCAGCTTTTTATTACCTTTCCAAGTGCTATTTGAATCTACCTTGAAGGATGCCAAAGAGGTCCCGCAATATTCTCTCATTCACA
>NW_008665466.1:17520-32963 GCF_000695815.1 Acanthisitta chloris | reverse complement strand
ACTTGTCCTTCAAATAGAGGCCACACCAACTACAAAACGTTTGCTCTTCTCCTCAGATCATTCACTTTGCAGTTCAGAATCCCTCTAAACTCCTACCTTCATTTTTTCCTCAAACCATAGGTATCATTATTTGTATTTAGCCATACTACTTGAAAACCCTACTGCCCTCAGCAGTCTCATCTTTTTCCACCCAAACTAACCTCACCCCATCTGTGCAGTCAGAGGGAGTCACAAGGGGGAACCTTCTTCTTTGCCCAGATGAGTTGCAGACAGCTGGGTTAAGATCAGGCTACCTTCCACAGCTGCTTAAGCTAACCTAGCTGGCTCTGTTGGAAGCAAGCTACAGAAGGCACAATCCATATGTCCTCCATGGCTTCAGCTGTGTAGAGCCTAGAGGTCTCTCATCAGTCTAGCCACAAGTTTTCCATTTTCCATGACACAGCTGAAAGACCAGATCTCTCTGGTTTCTGTTTGGAAATTCATCTTTTAGCAAACCTTAGTTTCCAGGCTAGAGTTGGGAAAAGGGTGGTTTTACTTCGGTGTGATCATGTAAGTGTTTCAAAGTGCTGTTATCTAAATGGAATTTATCTGAATTTAATAAGCCTCCTCAAGCTTACAACCTTTAAAACCTACAACCTCCTTTCAGTCTTTGAAACTACATGAAATAACCTTCTCAGCCTTCTCTCACCCTGACATGCCAAGCTATTTGATGATACAGCAACTCCTTAACACTGACCAGAATTCATTAATTGTACATAGCCAGAAACCCCAACCTGCCACAGCATGATTTCTGGTCAGAAACCAAAGAAGTGTAAATATATTTAAGATTCTGGTTTGCAATTGTGCAAAGTATTAAATAGAGCTACAGACAAGGTAGAGTTTGTTCAAAGGGACAGGATGGCTGGGAGGACACACAGGAAAAACAATCAATGGGTATTTGTCAGCACAATTAAAGAATTATTGATTACACAGCAGATTCAATTGTGCTACTGCAACTTCACAGAGAATATAGCACATCTCCTACTGCCTGAGATAAGAAAGCACACTAGGTAGTACTAAGTTACTAATGCACGTAGCATTTTTTCCCAATGTCGATCATGGATTTTTCAGTCCTACTTTATCATTCATGTAAAACATAAGGAAAATTGAAAAGCAATGTAACCTATTCAAATTCACACTGGCCCAATGGCAACCCTCCATGATAGTAAAATTTCTACGTGCCAGAAGGAGGGAATCTCCCTGGCAGAGGGCACACAGCATTGCCAACACCATCCTCCCTCTGAGATTTTTCTGTATATAGATATACTGTGTACAGCTGTTTGCCATGTAGTCTTAAGTCTTGAAAGTAAAAGGTGAATGGACTGCCTTGTTTTACTAATAGGATTACACATATTTTAGGTTGGGCTTGCACTTTATGATGCCTTATGAATAAAAGGAATGCTGCAACGAGCGCATACCACTGCAGTCCCATCCTTCATTAAACTTCCAGCCATCAAAGATCAGAAGAGTCCTTACTTGCAGAAGGCAGCACAGATAGAAGTCCTCAGAACTACAGTCAAACAGCACAGTGCTAAATCTCAATACATAAGAGACAAGAGCTAGACAATTCATTTTCAGTTTATTTTTAAGTGGCTGAAGTGCTCACTGACCTTTCAAAACATGTTGTGATGTACTTACATGTACTCTAACCTCCACACAACATTCCTGAGATTTAGCAGGGTCAAGGAAGCAAAGGAACAAAAACTTAAATATATTTTTATTTTCTCTTCATTATGCGAATGTGTCATCACCAGCATAATGCACATCCAGGGTACCATGATATATGCATTAGCTAAGATTTACACTTCATGGCTGCAAATAGGGTCCTTTTGCTCAAGACAGCCAATATCCTATAGGAACAGCAACAACTGACTTGCTGACATTAGCACAAATATAATTAATTTTGTTCTTGACGAACTACATGGAGACTATGAGAGCTGGAGGTCATAACACTGCCCTATGGACACAAATTGTGATGTTAATTATCAATCAGAAAATTCTGTATAGACTTTTCACCATTTGGGGCAGTGGGTAAGATGGGAAGGGAGTCAGTCCTTTTAGAATGCTAACTTCAAGACAGATCTTTCCACCATTAAGCTTTTGTACAGTATAATAAAACTCCAGTGCTGGTTGCAAACTCAAGATATAATGGTACTACAAATGTATTACAATTACATTAGTGTCCACAGACAGGCTTATACAAAGCTGGAGTACACTATGAATACTTAAGCATGAACATTAACTCAATTTTACAATCCTTTTCAAAAGGAAATACTAATTTTGTTTTTTATTTGTTAATGGAGGAATGGAAAAGAAACCTATTTTTGCTGTTATCACAGCAGTGTCTAAACAGCCAGACAAATAGTGGCGACATAAAATTGCCTATCTAGACTAATTTGCATTTTTGTGCAAACCTTCTCTTATTCATCTGTTTTCATTTGGTTTTCCCTGACAACCTGCAGAGCCACCCACACCCTCCCAGCACAGAGTGTTTATTTTTCCTCCTGTCTCTGGCTCTTGTCCAGAGGAGGGCAAACGCTTTCAAATGACTTAGCTTTCATCCCCCACAGTGGCAAATGCTCTTACAGCTCCTCAGGATCTATTTGAACATCAAGAATATATACTCTTGGTGTCTACCAGAAAGAAACCTGGAATAAAGTACTCCTGTCAGGAGAAAACTATGTCCAATACATAGTGGGCGACCACTGACAAAACTGACAGAAATATCTGGGGGCAAATGCTGGGTTTTCCTTTTTGGACTTTCCATTACTGAGACTGGTGTTAGGTTCCACATTTCAGTCTTTAGGATCTATATTTATTAGCCTTTAGTAATTGCTTAATATCAGCCACTGCTTCATATAAGGAAACTTACATCCTTTTTTTCCTGCATATTTGTCTCAACCAAAATTTCTCGTCAGTCCCTCTATCCTTATTTCTTTTGAGACGGCCTGATACTTGAGTCAATAATTTAAACCAAGATTCTAATAGCACATTTTCAAAGTGTACACTAGAAGAACAGGGTTTGCTTTCACTAGAATGGCACACTTCTCTCCCCAAACTGGTCTCACCACACCCATTTTTTCCCCCACTTATTTTCCCATAAAACTGAACCCCAGAAAGTAAAACTACGCTCTAGAACTAACACCAGGGACCTCCTAAAAAATTACACTTTCTTTATCTCATGTTACTACTGTTTCATTTTAGAAACATTCTTACTCAACACACCAAGACCTTCCTTAGGTATAGCCCAGCTATCAGCCCCACACAACTCAGACAGCTTGCCTGAGCCCATGCTGGGAAAATAACCTGAAAGGAGCCTGAACTAGCTCTTCCATTTTTACATCAAACCACCAACTGAACTGGAAGCCAGTTTTAAAGGGATTTCATTACGCAAACTTACAGCAAATTGAAATAATGCCTTCATTTCACAAGGATGGACATCAAACAGATGCAGTTCTAATGCCACAAATCAAAGTAAATAACACATAGTCTATGGTCCCATTTTTTATGATATACCATTATTTTCCATTATGAAAAGCTAAAGACACACAACATTTTGCTCTGAAAATAATATCTACATTCAGCTAAAGGGATGTTAAAATACCTTCTCTCCTGGGGTCACAGAGATTCTCCATATGCAGTGTGTGTAGGAAGGATAACCATTTGGAAATCCAGGAGAAGAAAAGTTGCCTGTAGATTCCTGCAGTGTTTCTCCACAGGCTGTAAGAAACAAATTACAGTAAAAATATAAAATTCAATGTGCCTAACAGAGAAAAATGCATCTTTTCAATATCTACTCAGAATAAAGTTAACTCAGTACAGATGTAGAATGGAAAACAAACTCGTTAGTTTATGATTTATTCAAAATTTTAGGCCAGTCTGACATTCATTCCATTTTACACAGGATGTTTTTATTCCAGTAACTATTTCTCTTGTGTGTTGTCTGCTGACATAACCAAAATTACAGCAGTCTTAAAAATATCACTGCTGTCAATCAATTGCAACATTGTACATGTGACTCCTTTGGCAATTAAAAAAAAAATTTAGCCACACCCTTAGACACATCCTTTAAGAACTAAAACAAACACTGGCACAGCATGATTGGCACCACACTGGAATTTTGTCAGTGGTTTCATTTAATTTAGTACTTTACCCACATGAGAGACTGAGCTGACCTATACTCACTCATTTATATTAGTCTAGAAAGCTAAACCCTATATTCAACAAAATCTCTTGCAAGGGTGATTTGTAGAGATGAGAGTTAAAAAAAAAAAAAGCAAAGCAAATGTAAAGTCCTAAAATATCAAAGGTTTTTATATTCTTTATTATTGAAGCTTTTAGAATGCCTATCTCACCTGTCAATCATGCTGCTAGCTACTAGTGGCCAGGTTAATAAATCCTCTTCACAATAAAAAACCACCAGAAGCTCCTGCCATTCTCCACCATTAAAACCAAATCTGGTAGGGTGTCACACCTTGGTCAGTCATCCTTTTTGACCTTAAACAAATTGTTTCATCCACTGATTTTTCAGGTGTGATACAAAATATTAATTTGAGAATATTATCCCACAACTGTGTAATCAGATCTGCAGTACTTTCAAATTAAAGCACTACCACTGCCAGCAGGTGAACTACTGTATCATCAAAAATCTCAATGAATTATAAATGATCTGGAAAATCTTTAAATAAAAGGGGACAAATGAAGGGATTGTTTATGACAAAGAAAGACAACACGGCTGTATAGGCTGTCCTGTTAAAAAAGGTCTACAATGTAATCTGCCAACTACACTGTAATATTAGGTGTAAATTATATTCAAGGCATTAAATATGCTCTCTGACATGCATGATGAGAAAAGAAAAGAAAGACAGGTGCATCCCACAAAAAATGTAATGGCTAAAGCCACCATCACTGTGTTCTTTAGGAACGGAAGAGCAAAAAAAAAATTCTTTTCCTCCCTTATATAAAAAAGGGTTAATCTTAAAAATATTGCAGGCAGCCACAGCAAATGACATTTCTGTACAAAGCATTTTCAGTGAAAAGACTATATCTGTAATTAACCATAATTTATTTTTAACACAGCGATGAATGCAAACTTACATAAATTCCAGAGCCATGCACTGGATTCCCCATGCTAGCAAATGGTAACGTAGCTTACAATGTGTAAGCAGAGCACTTTAGAGAAATCCAAGAGTAAAATGGTAGTCTCATACAGGAGTAGAGGAAAGCAGAAAAGCCCAAAGAGGAGACATGCATGCCTCAGGAGATCCATGAGAATCCAAGTATTCCTCTCACCCCTTTTAGAGATCTCTCTTGCTCTCCCCTCCATGCATGACTTCATTAAGACTACACTGCATCAGTGTGCTCTCACAAGGCACAGAACTGTATATCAAGCTTTAGTACAACTCCTGTTTGCTCTGGCTATATTTCATCAACATTAGCTACTAAGTAAGCCTTGAGCAGATGCCATGAGGAGAGATGGGGAATGTTGTTTGTCTAATCTTTTCTGCTCACAAAGTATTTTTTTCCAATTAACTGTAACTTTGACTCTCAAATATTGATTATGAAGTCATGCAATGTGCACACTCAGGTATTGTGAAGTATGTAAGCAAACAAAAGACTATCACGTATGTGGGACATATGATGTATCCGTTCAAATGCAATCCTGCAATCAGTAAGAGGACAGGAGGAAGACTCCGGTGTAATTACCTCTTACACTAATTTGAGTCCCTACATTACCCTGTTATAAAAGTAAAAATATCAGTGAATTAAGCATAATATCTTTACATCTTGAAAACGTTTTAGAATTTTCCCCTCTTACACAGAGCGTAGAATTGTTTTCTCCAGAGTACTAGTAACACTTCATACTCTATATACAGAAAAGGTATATAAAATTAAAACTCTGGCTTTTAAGTTGCAAAAGAAACCACGGAACATTCCCCCCACCCCCCCCAAGGAATTATAGGATAAAGCTATTTAACACAACAATTCATCTTATATCCATCTTAAATGCCTGGGAGCTCTCTATCAAATCAAAATTTTTATAAATATCTCTGACTTTAAGGGAAGCATAAGAAAATTTGTCACTGGATAACTTCTACTAAGAATATCAATTTTATTAGGCTAGACCACTTCCAGAAACACCACTTTAGCTCTCCCCACACACATACTCTATCCATAAAAGTGGATCTCCTCTCTGTTTTACAGTTTGAGAAGGTTAAACTTCTGATAAGCCTTTCTGTGGTAAAGAAAGGGAAACTATTTTTGCTTCTCCTTGTAAAGATTAGCAATAGGAGCAGGCAGCAGGTATATTATGTGTTTAAACAAAGCAATTTTCACCAGTGAGCTCTGTGGCAGTCTTTAATTACACAGCCTGTGTATAGCACCCCTCTGGTCTGGCCTATGCACACAGTCAAGTCCCATCAAGGATTACAGTGAAGCCTTCAAATGACGAAACCCAGATCCTCCAGAACACTTAGGCAACCAACTCTCATTCCTTTTTACATATCACTAGCAAAGGCATAGTGACATATATGGCCAATATATGCTTAGCCTTTTGCAGAGAGAATTATGATCTTTAACACTTTCTACTTAGACCCAAGTCTATGCAACTATACATATATGGCATATAAAGCTGCCCTAAAAAATATCTACTGCTGATTGTGTACATGATAAATCAAGAACTTAAATCCGTTTACTACAACTCGGTGTCTTACTATTGACTTGATTCCCCTTTATATTTATAGGAAAATGATCTTAATCTAAAAAACTTAATCCTTCTTATGCAGTGAATAAAGGCTGACCTTTGAAGGTGAACACTCTTTTTGAATCTAATAGGGATGGCAGCAAGTTAAGCCTGAAAAACAGCAAGAACAGCACAAAAAAAGGGCCAGGATAGGTATCCTTCATCTACACTCTTCTACACACACTGTCACAGACCCAGGCAATTTGTACATTTGCTGAACTTCTTCCATACACCTTCTCTTCCTCTAAACAGCCTGCTCCCACCACTCTGAGAGTCCTTTCCCATCTATTATCCCATCCCACTCTGCCCACTCATTTTTTGTCGTCTCTTTTCTGCCTAAGAGTATCCTTCTCCATCATTTCCTTTTCTTATTCTCTTGCTCCTATAAAACCACATATGAATTTTAAATCTACTACAATTTCTGTATAAAACTATAAAGGCAGACCTGTAGCTACACCAGAAGAAAACACATTCCATCACTCTATTAGATTGTCTGAAAACCATTGTAATACATCCAACCTTGACGTTCAAGATCTGTTCTCAAATGCCAAGACACTCAAAATTCAAAATAAGATTGGCAGAGGAAGGACCCTCAACTCAATTGCTTTCTTCCTTCTTATTATTCCATCGTGTAACAATGGAATTCAGTATTAAAACATAACAGATCCCTAACAGCAATTATGCTTTCATTTGACAAAAAAAGTCTTAAGAATATGTTAAAAACAAACTAAAATTGCTGTCGCTAGGTTGCGGAGTCCTGGCACTTGCTCTGCTGATAGGTACGTTATCGAATCTCACGCCTTGGCTTCACCAATCTCAAATATGTTTCTTGCTCACCAAGCACTTTCATGAAAACATCACACTGAATATGCTGACTAGATAAAATGCTGTGGAAGGCTTAGCCTTCTCACTGCTGTGAGGATCATCTGTATTCTCCAGCAGCCTGGAACTCAACTTCATGTTCATGGGTCCCAGAAAATGCAGCTAGCTTCTAGGTCCAGAAGCTGTTTGCAGGAATAACTAGAACTCCAAACAAAACAAGCACAATACCACAAAATTCTTTATCAAAGAAGTGTGCATCTCTGGAAAATACTGATTTAATTTTTTCTGTATTTTCAGCATATTACATTTAAGGTAACACAAATGAACATGTGAAACAATGCAGATGTTATTAATGATTTAAATATTCACACTGCTGTTTTATCATAGCAGGCATTATGTCTAACATCTTCTGTATGAAATAGGAAATACAACACACCTCCAAAACCAACAGTGTCAGGGATTTTATTGCCACATACTACGATGCTCACATAATTATTTTCATAAAACTCAAAGCTTTACCTCTGTCTGAATTTTCAGTCTCATGGTTTGCTGGAAAATTTATTAGAACATAAGTACTGTGCAACTTTCAGAGTTGCTTTCTTTATTGGATATTTAAGGTTGTTGTGTTATTCAGTTACACAGCTTCTACTAAAAATATTATCTGAAAAAGTAGCATTTTAAATAGTGTCTGTCTGTCTTTTTCTCTCTCTTAAAACTCACTTTCTATTATGGCATGGCTATCTAAGTATGGCTGGAAAATCAACTTCTTTTATCCCAAAGTCTGCCGAAGCAAAGTGCCACAAAGGGAGTATGATCCTTCAACTACTGTTCATTTTTATTATCCATCTGACCCATGTTCACCAGTGCTGCAAAAAAGAGCTTACTTTTAAAGTGCACAGTGCTGTTGAACAACCATGAGTTTACAATATTGTGAAATTAACTTTCAGCAAGACTTTCAAGACATTGAAAGAAATAACTCATTAATACATGCTTTTTGACATATATGGAAAGGACATTTTCTCTGAACAATTATTTGAATATTAGCTCAAAAAGCTCGTTGCATCTTTTACAGTTGAATGAAAGTGCATGTTAGAGTATTATATACACACCAAACAGACTAGGCTGTAATTAATTTCTTTTTCTTCTGTTTTTCTTTCTTAAGTCAATAGGATCATAAGATACTAACTCCTTTCACAGTGGTTTTACTTCTATAGGCTATTTTTGTCTTCTAAATTTGTCTTTTATCAAAATATATATGTACCCTTTGTGTTTATTAAATTGTTTCTCTCTGCATACTTTCATTAGAAATAATCTTGCCAAAAGTGCATTATTAAAGTGCTTTCTGTACCAAAAGGAAAGAGTTAAAATTGTCCACAAAGGAACAGCTGTTTAAAAAAATATGTTAAAATGGTTTTTCCTCTGCTAGGCTCAGAAGCTCCATGCATGTTGTCAGTATGCGGATGACTATGATTCAGCATAAAGCACAAAGGAAAAGGATATTTCAGCTGTACAGTGTACATCAAATGCACATCAGAATCCCTAGATCTTCAGTAGATCCCATTGCTGCTGATACAAATTTGAAGTGGACTTTAGTCCTGATTCCTTTCTTTAGCCCTACTATACTGATCAGTTAGTTAAACGTAGCCATATACCTAACTTCAAAAAGTTACTGAGATGTCATTAATTCCCATGAGGAGCAGTAGGGCTGTAGAACCCATGTGGCACAGAGCTGGTATGTCCAGCCTTCCACAAGGATCTTGCTGGCAAATTCCAGTTGAGAGATGGTACTTCTGAACTACTTTGGTTGACACCATGGGTTAAGAGAGGTAAGGGCCATAACTAGAGCAAGGAAATTAAAACCTTTTGCTTTCAAATTTCCACCACTCTGGCAGCACTTAGCAAAGAACCAGCACTAGAGAACAACATGAAGCACAGGGTTGACTCTGTTCTAAGCAGTTCACAAATATAAGACTTTACAGCTTAGTTGTCCTGGCTTGTTATTTGTCAAATTTTCAAAAACTGGGTTCAGAGATGATTGTGATAATTCAATTTTCTCCTTCTGCACTCTACTTGAAATCAAATAAAGGACTCCAGTGAGTATGCAAACCAGAAATAATATTAAACATCTTTCTTTTTCTTCTGTCCTAGTCATTGAATGGCTAAGCAAGACAGCTTGAAATGTCATGGAACTAAGTGTTCTTTCATACAGTTTATCTGTCCTTAGGTATTTTGCATTCCAGAGACCTTATCTGTAAGATTTTTTTTATGATTCAATTCTTGAGCAGCCTGTGTCAGTTGCCAACACAGAAACAGACTTCTGAGCAGCTGACTCCAAAAACTCATCATTCCTCTTGAACGACATGTCAAACAGTTGCTAGTATGTGGTTTTTGTTTGTTTGTGGTGCAATACCTGGACATCTATACAGCTTTCTTGCCTGTGCAATATCTCCTTTACTTAGACGAGTACGTTGGCCAATGGCAGGTCGTATACCATTATCATCACGGGAAGGGAGAATGGTATCCAGAAACATGCCCCTAAAAAAAATAAAAATAAAAATAGACCCCAAAAACACCTATCAGGTTTGTGTCATAAAATTGTCTGAGTTTCATGAATGTATAATGTTGTTTTGTAAATCTAGTTTTTACATTTGGCATAATAAGAGGGTAAAATGCAGAACTTTAAATACAGAAAACACATCATAAAAATTCCTAAGGTTGGCAAACTTTAGGCAAAGTTACCAAAAAAAGAATCTTCTTTCAGTACATCAACTAACGTATAAGCTTTTATATTTCTGTTAGACAAGGAGAGGGAAATCTCTTACTATTACTAAGACTACACAGGGAAAAGACACTTCTGTAAGCCGTCACTATATTGAAAAAAATTAGTCATAAAAGTACATAAATTAGGCCCTATCACAAAATTCTTAATCACAAAGTTCCTACTTCTACCAAAGTTTTTATGGAAGTCTTAAAGTTTGACTTACACATGTAAGAGCAGGTAAAGCTGAGCACTCTTGCCAATCATTCTTCTGTCAGGTGTTTTAACAGTTCTAAGTCTACTCTAGATGCTGCTGCTTTTGAAAAAGAAATGCTTACTTGCCAGCCTTTGCTCGCTTTACAATAAAGTATATTGACTTACCATATGTGATTTTAGTGCCATTTACTTTAAATAACAAGACATTATATAGAAGTTTGCTTCTTCCAAATGTGCAGTTCTATTCAAAATTTCCCAGATTTCAAATATGATCTAAAATATTTTAGTAGCTTCAAATAAATTTTAGAAGAGTAAGGTACAAAACCACATTCTATTATCATGTTACAAAATTTGAAAAGCCCTTAAGTCCAATGAAATGGAAGCTAACAGATGAATTAACATGTTTCTATATTCTCTTGTTCTTTAATTTTTTCATACTGTCTTGCATACTTCTAGGACTTTTATTGAAAAGCAGAATCCGTACTTTCAGACATCACATGGGTCCAAAAATAAATGAACAAAGAGGATCTTTGTAGTTAGGATTACCATTTATAAATGCATATTGCTTTTTAAATTACAATAAATGAACCATTTTAAGTATTGCAGATACATACTGCTCTCTTTACCTAGTTGGACTTTTTGTGGCATCACTAGAAATTTTGCAAAGAAAGAATCATCTCAGAATGTTACCCTAAACAGTAAAATAACCTACTTATGGCATTAATCAGTTTCTAGAAATAAGGCACATTATTATTTAGAAAAAAAAAAGTGTTTCCATCTATAAATTATATTTTTTTTCACAGAATTTCAGTACAACCTGAAACATGATGCTATTCATGCTTTGAAAAAAATGTGACAACAATCCTCTCTTAAATACCTTAGCACTTTAATAGGGGAACAAACTGCCAACAGTTTTAATAAAACATGAACAAAATCACTGTGTATGACTAGAACTTTATGATGTTTTGTGATTTCTACTACTTATCCAAGTGAGCAAAGTCTAACAAACAGCTGGCAATATGTCACACTGTACACAGCTCATGCTTTCCAGTTGAATTAGTGCAAATCAATACCTGACCTCAAGGGTTTGATGGTTGGTTTTAAACAGTATGCAGTAACAACTTCTTGTACCTTAGGGCAGGGCATGCCTACTCATGGCACTATCAGATTTTGCCACCTTAGAAAATGGTGAGAACAGGGCCCACAGACCAAATTCCCTTGATGCTGTCAGGGCCCTAGGACTCTAGGGGGTTTCTATCTTGTTCAATTACTCTATTTTATATAGGTTCTTATAATCTCTTTCTTAAGGTAATGGTGTGTGTAACTGGATTAAGCAATGTGACTAATATGAACCACCTCATGTGGCCCATTCCCATGCTCTTCCAGGGGTGAATTATTTGTATGCTGAGTAATCCAGCCTTTGGTAGGATTTTTATTTTTTTTAATAATATTATTTATATTGAGGAGCACAAACATAACAAATTTGCAAAGGCTGGTGAGGTTATTGGTGGTCTTCAGTTCATTTCAAAGAGTCAGATTTTCTAGTATTTTTGCCTTAAAAGGCATGAATTGAAAAAATTAAAAAATCCCCAAACCTAAGAACATAACTTTTCAAACCAGCATTTTATTTGTTGGGTGTTTATGGAGTTTTCTTTTTATTTTATATTACTCTGGCATATTTAGAGAATAATTAGCTGAACTGCAATTTGGTATGAAATACTAGAGGAGATTGGGTGAAAGACTTCTTCACTTATTCTCCAGAGTAGGGCTGGCCTATGGGAACAGGTCCTTCTACAACTCCCCACAACCCTGCAGTATTTCAGAGTAAGCCCCATGTAAATTACTAGAGAGTTGAGAACGGACCAGCCTGCAACAGGACAGAGGAAAACAAGCAGAACTCTATTATAAGGTTTTGATGACAGTAACAATCTGTACAAATAACAGAGAAGAGGCTGCAGCCTCTGTCACAAACGGTTGACTGCAGCCCTCAGCAAAGGCTGTGGCTTGCATGGTAGATGTCTGGATACCACAATGTGTTCTACCTGCACAATCTATAGTTATGAGACATTATGCATCAAAGGAGATTTCTCTGTTAGTGAACAGATCACATTACACATTGTGCTGGTTTGAGCTGGAGCAGAGCTGACTTTCTTCACAGTGGCTAGTACGGGGCTATGTTTTGGATTTGTGCAGAACACAGGGTATGTAATATGGAAATGGGTTTGTTACTGCTGAGCAGAGCTCACACAGAGCCAAGGCCTTTTCTGCTTTTTATACTCCCACACTGTCAAGGAATTTGGGGGTGCATAGGAGATTGAGAGGAGAGACACGCAGCACAGGTGACCTCAACTGAACAAAGGGACATTCCATATCATATGACATCATGCTCAGTATATAAAGTGGGAGGAAGAAGGAGACAGGGATGACATTTGGAGTGAAGGTGTTTGGCTTCCCAAGTAACTGTTATGCATGATGGGGCCCTGCTCTCCTGCAGATGGCTGAACATCTACCTACCTATGGGAAGCAATGAATTAATTCCTCATTTTGCTTTGCTTGTATGTGCGACTTTTGCTTTCCCTATTAAATTGTCTTTATCTCAACCCATGAGTTTTCTAGCTTTTACCCTTCTGATTCTCTCCCTTATCCTGTTGGTGGGGGAGTAAGCAAGTGGCTGCGTGGGGCTTGGTTGCTGGCTGGGGTTAAACCACAACACTCATAACATTCCTCACCATCTCACTCGTTTGATTTTTCTAAATTCAAATTTTTATGGACAGAAAAAGGAAGTATTATATGAAATTACATTTCCAGATTATCTTGTCTTAAAATCTAAAGAACTAAAGCGAGATCAAAAGGCTGCTTTGAAACTGAACAGAAAAGAAATGCATTAAAAATATAATTCAATTATTTTGACTTAAAATAAACAAGCTGCGCTTTGACTGCTGTAAGAATACTATATCACAAGAGACATTTTAAGCAATTTCAAAATACTTCAAACAGCATAGTTCTTAGCATTCACAGAGAGGAATAGAATTAAAAGTCAAAAGGTATAACCTGAGACTCCAACCTTGAGAAGGTGTTCCTGGCATAGTGCATAATGCTGTCAAAGTCATATGGTTCCCCAAGGGAATTCACCTCTCCAGGCTCCATCTTCAAGAAGTTATATTCCTGACCTACAAATGATTGATAATTAGAGTTTCTTTAATATCTTTTTCTGTAAAGATAAAAACCAAACAGGAAAAGAAAACCAACAAAGATCCTAACTTAATTACTCACTGACATTCATAAATCTTTGTCATTTGGGAGGAAGTGTGTGACTTTATTAAATGAGAGGGCAGATGTCTTCACATCAAATTGCTATACCTGGCATTTGAAAAGACTAGTCTCATTCAACTAACACATAAAGGCCCCACACATCATGTTGCACTTCATGCAGAATCCATAGAAATTGCTGGTTTGATTCTTAATTCCTAAAAGAAATAATTTTGACAGCAAAGACTCTGGAAGAACCCTCCTCATTATAGACTCATTAGATGGGATACCTTTAGTATCCAGTCCAACTGGATACTAAACCTTGTACTAAACTACTGGAGACATTGCTTGAACAAAGTCTACTCTTTGAGACTCCATGTAATGCAGAAAGTATGAAGTCACACTTTGAAGAGTCAGCTCTTGCAACTTAACAAAAGCAGAAGAGGAACAAAAGAATTATACTTAGTTCATAACTCCAGACCATAAGTGCTTTGTCCTAATCAGTGTGTTGCGAGATATAAAGCACCCCTTACACCAGTTCATATTCCCATTGGATTCTTCAAAAAAAATAATCAAACCCTGCAGTGACATTAACATTATTAACCAACATAATTTGCATAATACAAAAAACCCCATGTCTTGGTGGTCATGACTTCGATCCCATTTAGTGATCCTCAAGCTCATACCACATCACAAGAAGTTGTTTCAGTCAGAAATCAAAGAGACAACTGAAAGGAGAGAGCAGGAGGCTGAGGATGGCACTCCAGCAGATTTTGCCCATTGCACAAAAGGCAAAGGGGAAGAGCACTAATGGCATCTACACTAGTCAATAACACAGAGAGAGCAGAAAGAAGGCTCAAATGAGCATGCACTTTCAGGACTTCAGAGACTTGTGGGAGTATGTATCAGCTGCCAGTCTCCTTCCAAGTCCTAGATGAAGCAGCAAAAATTCATTCCATCTCAAATCCATTTTGATTTAAAACATTTTCTATAGGAACTGACAAATACTCCAAGCTATCATTGGACAATTTCTGATTTCGCCCGTTCTTTTTGAGCAGAGAATTTCTGTAAGTCAAAATCAGTGCTTGCAAAGACTACATGCATTTATCAGCATTGCAAATGAAATATGACTAGTTTCCTCCCATCTTGCCTACCCACCACAAGTGTGGGCACAACAGGTAGAATGACAAAGAGAAGACAGCCACAGTTTAAAGTTCTCAGATTCCTCAGATGCTTTGTCCCAACAACACCAAGGTCACTGACTAAAGCTGCAAGTTCTGTAGAGAATGAGTAATGTGTAAACTGCAGGAACTGTGCCCATCTTTGTCACAGATTCAAAGTCCTCAGCTTAACTTCCAGGACTAAGCCTCTTGGGCAGCTAAAAGCTACTGACATATTTCTATTTGTGTTTCAATAAAGACTACAAAAGAAATGCCCTTTCTCAAGCACAGAAACATGACATTTAAAGGGCTTTAAGAGTAAGAGCTTCCTTCAAAGTTTTTGAGCATGATTAGTATTTTGCTGCTTCTAGCCTTCTATTTAATGGCTTGGAAAATATTATATTTTAATTGCAGTATTTTATTTGTGATTCAAATTAAGATCAGTCAAGCTAAGAGG
>NW_008665466.1:15760-17508 GCF_000695815.1 Acanthisitta chloris | reverse complement strand
TGCTATTCAGTGTTAAGTTTTAATAGAGTTGAGCAGATGAAGGAAACAACCAAAAATAAAGATTTCACTTTTTTACACACACCCCATATCCAAATACTTATCAGAAGAACTCACCAGGCTGGATGTTTTCTCTAATGATGGTAACATGGTCATCACGGTCTGGTCGGGTATGTTCATGCCAAAAACCTATCACATGACCCAACTCATGGACAACTATGCCAAATTTATCACAGTTCTTGCCAATAGATATAGCCTGAGGTCCATTTCCCCTTCGACCCACATAAGAACAGCACCTGTAATTAAAACACAAACACAAATGAAAGTTTTTGCATATATATCTACAAACCACATAGAAAAGTCAATTAAAATTGTGAAAATAGGATATAAAATTTCAGCAGAATAACACACAATATCACTTCAGCAGTCTCACAAACTGTAGTTCTTGTTCAAGACCAACTTGCTATTCAAAATATCCACAAGAAGGGACACATAAATGGGGGTTTTTATTATTATTATTATTCAAGGTCATCTTAAAAGATGCTAGCTATGATCAGTGGAACTGTCAGTGTCGTGATGGTCTAGTGCAGAATGACAAGGGAACTTCTTTTCATCTAGAGACTCAATTAAAAATAAAGCTGAATGGAAGTACCACCTCACCCATGCATATCACTGCTTCCTTGCCCTGAAACACTGATGAGGCATGCAGAAGTAAGCAGAAAGAATAACTAAAGGCAAGATTTCTTTTGTGCCATACTTCTGTTGTGTCTTAACAGCACTCACTAGATTCTAGGTCACTTGGTTCTGGTAAGTTTAGTTTGTTTTTATCTGAAACGTTACCCTGTTTCATGGTATCCACCTATAAAAGGTGCAGAAACGATGCAAGTGAAATATTAGTCTTTTAAAAGATTCACTTAGAATGTAGTTGAAAATACAAAAGGAAGATGTCCTGAATGAGATACAGAATCCTGTGATGCCAGCACGCAACCCCTTCTCATTTATCGATTCCCTGGCATTGGATAACATACAGTATCACATGCAACAACAGCATATTAAGAGGTTGAATGCTCTGGATATCTACAAATCCATTTTTCTTACACTCCTGTTTTCTTTCCCACATTTCTATTTTCTTGTAATAGGAACCTCAGTCACAGAAAGTCATATTTTCACAAGAAAAATAACAACATAGCCCAAAAATAACCCTGCTTTGCAACTGCTCTCATGTTTCACTCCTGATCCACTGCATTTCCGTGATAAAGTTTCTATTGTAAACTTACAGAACAGAGATGCCCTTTTAAGCATTCATACTGTCAGCATTTATCTGAGATACCTCATTTTTGCTTAGAAAAAGAAGTCTGCTGACTGTGCTAGCAAAAGGAAAGAAAGGAGAATAGCGCATATTCTACAAAATGGAACACAATTTCAGGTTTCCTAAGCTGATTCTTTGTCACCTCTCAAGATCTTAAATATTTCAGGCCAGCAGTATTCCCTAATAGAGCCCTGATTTCCCATCTCTGTTCTGTGAATTCTGCAGTCTGCCAGGTGGAATGGAAGTCTGCTGACTGTGCTAGCAAAAGGAAAGAAAGGAGAATAGCGCATATTCTACAAAATGGAACACAATTTCAGGTTTCCTAAGCTGATTCTTTGTCACCTCTCAAGATCTTAAATATTTCAGGCCAGCAGTATTCCCTAATAGAGCCCTGATTTCCCATCTCTGTTCTGTGAATTCTGCAGTCTGCCAGGTGGAATGG
>NW_008665466.1:0-15742 GCF_000695815.1 Acanthisitta chloris | reverse complement strand
TTCCCTTCTCTCCCTTTTCTAACATGAAAACATTTTTCTGATGCAACATTTACATAATGGAGTAGATCTAGTCCTCGAGGAGGCCAATGCTAGTGTCTATCTTGCTCATCCTTCCTACGCACAGAGCTTTGCATTTGCCCTTGTTGAGCTTCACAAGGTCTCCCTTGGTTGGTTCCTCCAGCCTGCCTGGGGCCTTCTCGGTGGCAGCTCTACCACTGAAGCCTATCGTCTGCCCTTCCCCACCACACTTGGTGTCATCTTCAAACTTGTGGAGAGCATGCACCATCACCTCTTCATGGGTCATTGATAAAGATGTTAAAAAAGACAGGTCTCAGGATAAGCCCCTGTGATACTGGACTTTCAGTCAGAGTTTGGGTCCACTCTGTTGATCACAACTCTCCATGCCCAACCACACAAGCAATTTTAGCTTACTAAGTTTTCCATTCACCTATAATCCTGCAAAACACACCTTGGAGACTCAATATGCTTAAACACATTTGTTTAAATCCTGGAATTTAATTTGTAATTAAAAACCTTTATGATCTGAATACAACACATAATGGCAGTGAAAGAGACTGATGAGAATAAAGTTAGGATAAACACATACTATTACGAAAAGGCAAAATGAACCCTTTTGCTCAAAACAATTTAAACACTTCTTTGGAGATTAATAGGCAAAGAGGACAAATAGAAAAAAAATATTTTAAATAGTACTCTATATGAAAATTCCTGCCTTGCTTTTATAGACACTACTCATAACAAAGGCAAAATTAAAAGCAAGAATCTAACTACAGTCTATCTGTTCCTGCCCTTCTTAATTCTTTTGGGCTGAAAGAAGGTCTAACCTTCTAAGGTTTTGCACTGTATCTTAGAAAAGGTCAGGCAATAGCTGCGCAGGAATAGTAGATCAACAAAATGGCTGGTATAAAACATTAACAGAATTTTTTAATAAGAAAGTTTTGTAAATAAATACCTAATTAACCAATTTTCCAAATACAACTAACCATACCCAGATGTTGATTGTTTCTTGAAAATAAAGGTGTTTGAGATACACCTCTGAAAGCTTTTAGTGGTATTTCATAAATCAGACAGATTTTTAGCTGTTTGACAAAATAATCTGACATTTTACTATTACAGTAATTAAAAAAACAAGGGAAATTGTGCATTATCATTTGATAATGTTTAGTGACTGTTTAGTGACTGAGGGTACTTCATTTGACACATTTAAAAGATGTCTCCTTTTCAGAATAAAAAAATTAACCGCTATCTATTACATAGTATTCCTCTAGGTTGTCTAACACTATACATCTAAACCCAAATATAATGGGAATTTCTTTTTTTTAGAATGTTACCCTCTTCGAAAAAACGAGCAGCTGGAGGAGTATGGTAGTCCCCTTACACTGACCACTCGACAGATATCAAGTACTTCCCAGAAAATATGAAGAAATTTATTCAGTGTTTCTTTACATGCCAAGGAAAATTAGAATTAACACTAAGTCTTAAAATAACAGCAGCAGTGCACACTCATAAAGAGTCATTAGGATTTGCCAGGTTGAGTGTCACTTCAAGCACACCAGATTCATTGACTTAAGCTATGAGATTCTGATCAATCCAAGAACTGCACTGAGACAAAGAGCAAGAAAAACTAAAATAAATTCATCTAAGAAATAAATAAATTTTTAGTATTATGTGTTTGACCCTGGGTGTGTTTAGCAAAAGACCAAGATATCTCTGTGCTGTATGAGCACTTGTCACACCCCTTAAATGGAATCAACTGGCAGCTTTTAAAGCTCCTCATCTCTTTAATCTTTATTGCACCAGACAGCAGTTGGAGACAGTAACTATTTATGAATCTCTAATTCCATTTAATCAGTCTAGCTGATCAATGATGGTAATGAGAAACAAATGACAGAGAGAAAGCGAAATGAACAATATGCTCACTCTTTTAATACTATTTCACAACTACTGTCAATAATGCTCTTACCCTAATACGAAGGGAGAACTAAGTAGGGTCAATGCTGCACTTTTTTAAAAAAGCTGCACTCTTGAGAATGTGATAATATAAAAAATCATCATGGACTACAACATCAGCTTGCCATGGCACTGACTGTATTGAGAGTGAAAAACTGAAGAATTTCATAAGCATACTAGGACTGCATATCATCACCTATATGTTACACAAATCAAGAAAAGGGTTCACAAAATTCCTGAACAAAATCTCACTCAGGGAGCAGAGGGTTTTTTTCCTGTGAAAACACCTCTTTCAATCACAAATATAACTCATTCTGTATAAAGGAGATACTGGCTGTGACCTGGGTCGATGCATTTGCTTTTTGTCAGGGATCGAGATACAATCATGGTTACTAAGTGTTCTGATTCACTGCCCTAAGAGGAGGTATTGTGATGGCAGAAGTGTTTACTGCTTCTTCACCAGCTCAGTTGAGATGTCTACCCCAATATCATAAAGAACAGTCAATGGAACCCGTTCCTCAGTTGACAGCTGCCTACCCCAGTGTATTAACATAAACCATCCCTCATTCTGTTTATGCTAATACACTGTGTTTTAGACTATGGCAACCAGTTACCTGCCTCTTGCTCACAGCCATCCTGCAGGCCACATCACAGCCAGCAGGGAAGCTGTGCCAGCTGCTGTGGCAGGAAGAGTGCCTGCTGCCAGCGTTAATCCCCACCTGAGAGCATGAGTCAGCCCTCCCCAGAGCACAGATTATTTAGCACAACTGATTTCTTCTCATTTCATGAAAGTGATTGAGCACCTTTTATAACATGTTGTTTAGCTAAAGTATGCTGCAAAAATGTACCTCAGGCAATGAATTTACCTGTTTCGCCAGCTTTAAGAACTTGCCTATTTAATGTACTAGTAAGTTTAAAAAACAAGTTAAAACATTCAGAAGCTGTTCAGTCTAGAGTGTTTGGGGAAGTATATGAAAGAGATTTGATTTTCCTGTACCTCAGACAGCTTTGTCAAATATTCACACAAGAGGCTACAGCAGTGATTGCAATAAGTCATCTAAAGTTTGTCATAAGAAAGTACTTAAGTCTTCTAGTGGAGAACAATTGCCACAAATTGAGATCAAAGGCATGCTGAGCTACCAGAACAAGATGACTAATTGTTATGGGGCTTTTGGTATCACTGTAAAAAAAGAAGCTTGATCTTGTACTCAGTAATATTTATTAAAAGCACATGACTAGAGACCATCCCACTTTGCTGACCCCTTTTCCACTTTTCATACAGAGAAGCATAATGACTGTGTCTTCAGGCACTTCCAATTTGATAGGAAGAAACATAAGGATAGAGAAGCAGTAGTGAACAAAGAGTGTTTTGAGTCTGTTACCAATTAGAGTTTTATATGCCCTAATCAAATAGATGCATAAATATTTGCTGTAATAGATATTAATGCCAGTGTACACTGCTTGGTAGAAGAATCACAAGCACTAGTATCTTAGTACTATATTCTTATTCTCGTATCTGCAGCTAATAGGTACAAATGACTACCAGTAATTACAAAATTTCAAAGTATTGAGTTCGTGACTCAGCTGTACTACAAAACCATATTTCAATATTTGACTGTTACCAAACTCAGGTTAAATAGACAAGACATAATGACAAATAATTATAGTTTAAGATTTCATCAGATTACATTATTCTGATGAAAAGGAGGGATGCAGCTGTAAAGCTTTTGACATTTTTCCAAACAAGCTGTCCATAAGCAAACTAGAGAAGTCTGGTATCAATGGGGGTATAAAGCTGGTTGGAATACTATATGAAGTTAAGCTAGAGAAGATGCTTTTCAAACCTGCAGTCTGAGAAAAGACTGTTAAATACCATGAAGTCAAGGCTGGTACTCACAGCAACTCTAAGAGACTATAGAAGAGACCTGGAAAGGTAAATAGGGAATCATTTGGTGTTCTAAGATGGGCAAAACATGGTACGTACTGAAACCAGTGATGGGGTGTCAGTGCTGTGGAAGGAGCTCTGGGTCTTATTTGGAGTCACATCCCAACACAACCACACACTGAATGTGGCAGCTATTGAGAAACAGAGAGGCAGCATGCTTAGGTAGGTACCTAAGTGGAAGGAGAGACTACAAAATATATGAATTAGCTCTTGTGTTGGATCAACAGAAGAAATGACTCATCTGGACAAATGTGCCCTAGTTTTAGAGTCCTCAATTTCAAGAAGGATGTGGACTAGATGAAAAGAATCTCAAAAGATCGCAACAGCGTGATCAAAGGTCTAGAAAACACTACTTACCAGGAAAGATTAAATTAATTAGGTGTTCTCTAGCCCAAAAGAAAATATAACTGAGGGTGGATATAGTAAGTCCCAAATTATATCACAGATTCTTTCACAAAGAAGAAGGAATAATTTCTTTTTTATGGCCATAATGAGCAGGAGAAAAGCTAATGCACTTTAACTGCAGTAAGAAGTATGTGGTTTAGTTATAACCAAAAATACTGCCTCCAGCTTCCTACATTTCTTATATTAAGGATGCTGAAGCAATGCAATTTCTAGCCATCTGTGAAATATTAATTTTTGCAGGTTTTTTGAAATAAGTTAGACAAGCATATATCAGCAATGACTTAGGTACAGCTGTTTCCGTCTTAAGAATACATTAGACATCCTTCTGAGATCCTATGTGTCTATCATAATCAAAACTTATCTCTTGTTCATTGCCAATATATAGCTTCTCAAATGTAGGAAAGTCATGCATCTCTGATAACCAGCTGCTATATTTCAAATACGTTTTTTTCATTGCTGCCCTTCTGGGATGATCTTCCCACGAACTGTTTCAAAATGTAATGCATTACACTCAAAAATATCCTTAATGTTTACAAAGGCTCAGTAACACTTCACTTCCTAGTGTGCTAATGTTGTCATCTGAGACATTCGTAGATACTGCCACCTGAATTTCTATATACATGACTATCCACTTTTTTTCATTAAATGTGTTATGTTTTGAATGTTTGCTCTTTGGGGCAAGGTTTATCATTTAGTTTTTCATTTCAACAGCGCTAAGTACAATAAAGTCTCCGTCATCTGTGAATGTTAGCTGCCATGGTACTACAAACAATAATGACACAATGTGCTAACAAACTAACACAGCAGGGTGCTATGGGAAAGAACTGAGATTAATTTCAGTGTGACTGGCCATGTAGCAGAAAGTGCTTGCAGTTGGTGTCACTTTAGTCTGGGCTCTTTCCGTGGAAAATCCTACATCAGCACTGGTGGTTAGTGCACAGTGGCTCCTGTTCACCCAGAGAATATATGTTCTTACTTATCTGGCTCATCTTGAAATGACTTACAGACACCAAAAAATAATTCAATTGCCCCTTCCATTTTCCCCAGTTTTGTTTCATCACTGATGGACTGTTCATAGCCACACTCTTCTTTGTTTTTATTTCAAAATTGTTACAGCCTTTAAATTATTTGCAATTTGTAAAGTACCCACCAATAGAACAACAACAATGGTAAGAGACAGTGTTGACTTTGAAGGTAGATACTGAATATATTCCATCATTCTGGTTAGAACAGGTTATAATCCAATCTTCCTCCTAAAGTGATTTGATCTCATGAAGCATCAACCAGACTAAGGAACAGTTCTTTGGCTGAAGAGACTTTCTGTCATTTGGCTTTGTGTATTTTGAAGCTGCAGCATTTACATTTGGCAGTTATCCTCATACTTCTCTTTCTAAAGCATCTGAAACCACTTATATCTTTCATATTCTTCTGTTTAAATTCACATTGCTTTTTGCCTCTGTGAGTGTAAGGAAACCATCACGATTATTCCCTGCTACACACTTCTCTTCCAGCTGTGTGTCAGTATCCCTAAATCCTATCTTATGGATTGTTTTAAGTAAAATAATAGCCATGCTGGCTCAGAACAAAGTCCATTTCATTTGGCACTCCTCCTAACAGGCATCTACAGCAGACTTACAGTGGCACAAGAACATGACAGGCAACCACAGAGTAAGCTTCCCATTGCAAGGATCAGCAACTCAGAGACTTTCAGAGGCAAAGGTGATGCCTTTCTAAAATAGCCTAAGAGTGAGGTTTATTATGGTGTCCTATGCCTTTAGAAGAATGTCATGTGTACTTTAAACAGATAATTCTACATGTAATTTTAGGGGCTACAAATTAAAGACATTCAAGATCATTCCCATAATGCAAGGAGGTCCCAAAACTTCTTTTCACAACCCTATCCTATAACAATTCAAATGTAGATATACAAAGGGCTCAATGATCAGGAAGTCTACAATTCCCACTGGGAAGCCTACAATTCAAACTGTAGGCAACTGTCAGAAATACAGAATTTCCACAGCTAGTGAGTGCTCTTCTTTGGAAATGAACATGCTGCACTCAGGAAGTTCACTATAGAACCCTATGCAAAACTAAGAATTCTGAGTGGAACAAACAACAAACATAGCTGACTAAGGCATTTGTGAGCAGTAGTATCTGAAGATGGAACATGGTGATTAATGGAAGGCTACACTCCTGGGTAAAGAAGCACGTCTTGTTCACTTTTACACATCAGTGATCTAGAAGAAGGAATTTGCAAAATTGTCATGAATTGGTGGTTAAACAAATCTGAGCAAGGATAGTCTAGTGATATAAGAGTTAAAATTACAATTAATAATCAAGCTGGAAAAGGTATATGGGATAGATGTCCACACATAATTCAGCAGTAAACATGTGACATAGAGAAAGCTAAAAATAAAAAATGATAAACCTGAAATACCTTTAGAACCCATATAAATATAGGAAGCATCACAGAAAGCCAAACATAAAAGTCTCATATCTATGTATATATAGCAAGATCATTTTATCTAGAAATAGACAAAAGAGGCGTAACTTCACAAAGTTACTATTTATACCAGCTCCAATGAACCAAATAGGACACTTGTATTATTTAAACATAGCAACTATCTATTCACTTTCCTGTGAAGTATATATTCCCTTATAACTGCAAAGCTGACAAACACGGCCAGATGTTGAAATATCTGTTACCATACATACACACTTACCCACATGGTCTGTATGTAAATACAATATAGCTTTCTTCATCGCTTCGTTCAATAAATGTAACACACGTGTACTTTTCCCAGTGCCGCATAGCCTGTTTGAACATGGCGCGCTGGGTGCCTGGAAGAGTAATTGCATGAGATGAAATAAGTGACTTTTCCAACTGCATCTTCTTCCTTACAACCAATACTAGGAATATAGGCCTGAAAGAAGCCAGTGAATCATGTCCTGTGTCCCAGCAGTCCCATGTACTGCCAGATTCCAATTAAAATGAAACTCAGACCATCAGCTCATCATAATGTATGTGCCTGCAAGGGGACTAATACTGGCTGACACACTCTAGTAAATATAAAACCTGCAATAAAGACCACAACTATGTTACGCCAGAGGAAGACAACAGATGAAATACAGTGTTGCTTATGTGCCTGCATTAGCATCATATTTGCTAAGTCATTTCCCAGATGAAATTATCAAGTGAGCCGCATTCCGGTGAGAAAGAAAAAAGGAAATAAAAAAACCAGAAAATTGAGGAACCCTTGATCCTACCTATTTAGCTAGTAGGAAAAAAAAATCCTACAGCCTTCAAGTCTGGAGAGCAGTTTAACTTAACGCACTTAGAAAAAGATACCAGTCAAAGCATACCAGTCAAAGCATTTAATTTAAACAAGTCTGTCATGAACAGGGACCGGTCTCCATTTCTTTGCATCAATATATTTCAGAAAAAAAGAGATAAACCTAAAGTGGGAAATCAGAATTTGATAAAAGACTAAGCACACCTAGATATTGTTTTAAAAATGAGAAACACATTAAGAAAATATCAAAACTATACTCTAGATGCAGAAGCAGCCAGGACACATCTCAGCACAGAACACAAAGACAGCTAGTATAAAGTACTTCAGAGAACAGAGCTGTGTAATTCCACTGCCTGACAAAACGTAAGGCTTATTGATGTAGAGGCAGCATCTGAGAATATAGTTGTATTGCTTCTGAGCTGGAAATTCACAAAGAACAGTATTATTTGCCATGAATTTGCTAGTAGAAATACATCCACCTTGCAGGTTACAGTATAATTTAAAAAGCAAAACAAAACACCCAAACAAGCAAAACAAAATCCACCTTTTTTAAACTTTAAGACAAAAACCCCACAAAGTTCATAAAAACAGCAAGTTCAAATCACGTCAGATTTAAAAATTAAAGGTTATTTCAACCCATCTTGCCCTTTTCTTTTATCTTTAAGCAATGTTTTCCAAGTTTTAGTATTTATCCTTGGCTATGAGAAAAGCACAATGTTTAATATGATATGCTTTCATTTGGTTTACTACCATTATTTCAGAAGATGGTAATCCCAAAGCAAAGGTCACATTTGGCATAGTACTATGTAAATGCTCAAACTGAAAGTCTGACTGTAGATGTCAGTTTGAAAGGAATGACACTGGTTTCTTGCTATACATATGCACACAATGTGTAAGCATTTGCATGTTTCTTTTGGTTCCCTGTATTATTATGTACAATAAATAAGATGTTATTACATATCTTTTCCCATATATCTTTGTTTTTCTTGCTCCATTTTTGTTTTAAATTATTTGTTACATCCACATTTATATTGATCCATTTATATTTATCAGGGACCACAAATGTTTTAAACTTTAGCTACAGTTTTCTGCTAATACTATATACTGTGAAGCCAGTCTTTCTTCTTGTCATATACAATGTCTGTGTGTACCCATCCAAAAACCAAACTGAGGAATGACAAAACACATTTGAGTCAGCTTGTTCAGTGAAATCAGTTATGCAGAATACATGTCACACCAGTTAAACTAGACATATTCTTGTGCTAAATATCCTGCTTTTAATTAAAAATAAAAAAAAAAAATATTGGAGATTCTGTAACTCAGACTCTTGGAAACAAATGTGCAACGAGAAATATCAGGCAAAGAAACAGCCTTCCCTCTCTAAAACATAGCTGTAAGTTTTTATTATGTACCTTGCCTTGAGGAAATTTTTTTAAGTATGACTAGTATTTTCAGAACAGTTGTACTTCAGGCCTGTTCCAACAGAAACCCTTCTATTGACTTCCATAGAATGAATTTCGTTTTAAAAATTTGGAAAAAAAAAGAAAGTAATTAAAAAAAATCGTATTTCCTCTTTCTGTCCAAAGCACAAAGCTTACCAGTGAAATTTCCACCTATTACATATGGAATGACACCCCCTGGCCATATTCTTTCTGTTCGTGATGTAGCAGCTCTGGGAAAACGGTTTTTCTCATTTTTCCCCGAGAATTTTACAGTAGTTCTTCCTTTAGATGTATTATTTTGCTCAAAACCTGTAATGATAATTAGAACACCGAATGAGATCACACACACACAAAAAAAAAAGAACAATTCTTTTCCAGCTCAGATTATTTCTTTATGCCCTTTAAAAGTAGGACACTGTCGTTATGCAACAGTCTATCATTACTTGGTTTTCTGAGAAAGGCTTGAAATGAGGAGTCTGAATCCTCATTTTTTCAGACATATTTGCACATATGTTTATCGACTGGAGTGTGCATTGCATAATTTCATCTAAATTTTCTCATTTAATGATATTTTTTAAATCATACTCCCTGCAGTTTTGGGGTTTGTTTCTTTTCTGGTTTTTGTTTTGTTTTAAATAAATTAGGATTTTTCCAGCAAAGAAGGAAAGACTTTGGACAGACCCAAAGTAATCAAGTCATTCACTATCCACTTCATTTGTATTGCAACATCTAGAAAAAGAAAGCGCATGACCATCATTAAAGCACTCCACAGTAGGAAGTCCATACATTTTTCATAAACTAACTTTTGGAACGCTATGAGTAAGTGTTACTCATGGCTGGAATTTCTTTACAAGAGAAAAAATGTCCACTATTTTCAGGGATATTACCAGCATTCATCCCACTGCAGACAAATCTTTCCAAATTTACTGAAACTTACTGTGACAACAGAAAAGGACAAGGATAGTTAGACAAGGACCAGAAGTACAAGAGCAGGTGCTTCTTCTGAAGCAATTTATAAGTTAGTACACAGCTCAGTGCAGCTGATTAAAACAGATCCCTTGAAGGGTGATCAATAAAGTGCGATCAATAAACTCAGTACAGTTGAAGTCTTCTTACTCATTGAAGAGTACACCCTCCCTCTGTGAGAATCCCCTGTGATACCAGCTGTACCTAAGTGTTAATGACTATGGTAGCATCAGGGGGGATTCTAGGGCAGGATCATGGTAAGGAATCTTGGCACTGCCCCAGGGCTGGGAGAGCAGCAAAAGGAAGAAAGGGAAACTACAGCACAAGGCAGGGAAAAAGCTCTTTGATACACGGAAGAAAAGCCTGCCTTGTAATAACCAATAAATAACTTAAACTGCATCAAGGAATGATACGGAAAATTCCAAGATTGAAAAATAAACCACTCAGGTAAAGCATTTAACTTACCCTTGTCATTAAATAAGTGTGTAAGTGAGAACTATGCAACAGTCTACAACATAGGTAGACACTTCACATAAAAACTGTTGTTACACTTAATACGCAGAATTACTGAACCACACCACATGTTTATATAGATGTTTTGCCATTCCAAATTCTTTTTATCAGTGCTCTTCAGAACTCTGCATAAGAAATTTAAGCCAAATTGCATACAAAAGATGACAATAATTTATGCAATACTAAAATTTTAATTCTTATAATGAATGAACATTACATATCAGACCACATGTGCAAAGGCAGATACCGTGCTCCAGTTAACCTTGCAAGATACATTTAGACATAACATCATGCAATTATAATGGACTTTCACAGATTTTCTTTTTTGAGGCTGAGGTTTCATGACATTAACGTGACGTCTCCTTGCATTAAATACGGTGAGTAAACTCAACCAGCATTATGGGGATTCCACTTCTACAGTCTGCTGAATTCAAGTACATTCATATTGACAAGAGTATGATTAGTACAAAAATGTGCTTGTTCAGCACAACACACTGTAAGTACTTCCAGCAGAGTATGAATCATTAGGATGCCCCACATAGCTCCAAAATAAAGAAAGAAACAAACAAAATTAGCAGCTATGTAGTATAGCCTACCTGCAATGAAAAGACATTGAACTGATATTAGTTGAACTGAAAACTGCGAACACACCATAAGACAAAGTTAAGCAGTTTTTAATATGACTTTTAAAACTATGCATTTTAGCTTTCAGATTTGATACTGGAAATAGAACTCTAAGAAAGTGCAACAAAGAGCTAATCTCTTCATTACTATTTTTGCACTATTTACTTTATAATTTCTTTATACCAATAGTAATACACAGAGGCTTTAAAGTGTTAAAGTACTAGCATCATTAATGTTCATGATACATTATCACATCAGGCAACTTGCTAATTTAAACAGTGAAAATACCAGAGCCAAATCTTCTTATTCTCTCTATAAGCTGATAGAGGGCACCACGGTTTTTTGACATTCCATGCTCTCCAAAGCCACCTTTAAAATGAAAAGGAAAAAAAGAAAGGAATTTTACAAAAGTTAAAAACATAGAATCTTACACCTACAGCAACTACATAGCCTGGAGAGATTAAAAAGTACCCCATATAATCGGCAATGCATCTTAAAGGAAGAGGATTATTCTTCCTTAAAGAAAGGAATTATTCTTCAACTATTTGCATAAAAATTTTTTCATCTACTCTTGACAATGAAATAAAAACACATTATTAGCTGAAAAAATTTCTAATGTGCATTCCAGAATGTAAGCCAACATGTCTTTGTTATTCAGACAAGTCATGACAATTACATCATCTAATTATTATTTGGAGCTTTTTTTCTTCCTGGTGACCTTGACACACTCAGAGCCATATTGATTGACAGCTAAAAGGCTTACTCACATAAATTTCCTGAATGCATGCCATAATCTTCTCATTTCAAGGGAGGGGAAAGAGGGAAAGCAAACAGCCAAAAGTTTCATCAGAAAAAAAAAAAAAAGCAACAAAACTGATGCAAACTTAATATGGTTGATTTTACCATGAAAGATTTGGTTTTCTTGCCAGCATGCAAATAGATGTCAATGCACTCTAAAGGCTCTGAAACATCACACGCTGGTGTATATTGCAGTGTATATTCCTCCTAGGCATACATATACATATGTATGTCTCTGTCATTTCAGCAATCAACGAGTAAGAAAATCTAAGCTATTAAGCAGTATATTTTAACATTCAGTATGACATTTACAGACATAAAGCATTTCTGGGTTTACTGCATAAAATCTGCCACATTCTCCCTTCACATATAAACTGCAAGTGCCTTTTCAAACACCAGTAAACCAGAAGCAAGAATACTGACATTGCACTAGTAAAAAATCATTCAGAATTGTTCTGAAAGTTTGCAGTAGGTTGCATTTTAAAATTCATAATCTGTTATAGGACAAGAGAGTTTTCAAACTATTTTTACAACAGGAAAAGTAAAAAGAAAGAAATAGATCATTGGCTCCTCCAACCACCACTTAAAAGACCTTTCCCACTTCCCATAAAAACTTTCAATATATATGTAGAAAATATATTTAACAGCAGCTTAAAATCAAATTACAGATGAGAAAATTCCTTATAAGGCAAGTGAGCGTGTGGCTTCTCAGTGAATAACAATGTGCCTAATTATTTGGATTACACTGTCACATAGTTACTGGCTCCCTTGAGAAAAATTTTCCAAATTTTTGAAAACATTTTAGATAGATGAGGTAATAGTTCAACACATTCCTTTCCAACAAGTTACATGGTAACTATAACATACACTGCAGAGGATATAACATTGATCATCATTAATGCAATTGTCTTTCATGCTAACATTCATCTTCTAAAATAAGGCATATAGCTAAAGATTCCAAATTAATATTAAAAAATCCTTAAAAGCATCAACTGTCAGACATAACAGAAAAAAAACCAAAGCTTCCATTATTTACTTAAAGAAACTGTTATTCTACATTTCTAGGAAAAAAAAATCCCAAAACTCATTTCTGTTTTACCACAGACTGTGTATTAAAATTCATGGAAAAAAAAATGAAGTAAAAGTATCTCACTTAACTAATCTGTTTTATATGAATAATATACAGACTTGCCAAGCCACACAGTATAAAGAAGCTTTTTTAAAAAATCATATTTGCTGCATCTTCTCATACTTCAGGCAGGAGAAGGAGGATACTTTTGGCAGTTTGGACTTTTCTCAGCTTACTGTTGTTTCTGTTTACAGTGATTATGCATTTTGCTTAGATGAAATGAAAAATAGAATTACAGAACCACACATGAGAAGCTCACAGATTATCTGATCCTGCAAATCCAGGCAGATAATCCTCACCAAAAGGAGCAGTCACATAATGTGAATCAGAGCCTCAGGATTTTAATTAGAGTTGCAATGACAAGTGTGACTCCACCACTCCATCTTGATGGTTTACAACCAAGTATCTAGCCCTTCTACCTGATGGCACCTTTAGTTCGTAAAGATCAACAACAGAAAGTGCTCAGAATTTAAGTTTGCCATTAATTGCCACTTTGTCTATCTGTCCAAATAACCAACTAAAGCAAATTTTTGTTTTCTGTATTACAGGCATCCTACATTTCTTTTCCAGGTGATACCTAATATCAATTAGCTAGTTGCTGGCAACTTTTCAGAAATTAGGGGGAGAAAAGTACACTAGGCTGTGCAGTTTGCAAAACCAGGCTAAACTCCTACTTTATGCACGAAGAATGCTGTAAATTTAGGAAAAAAACTACGTATTTTAAATGTAATACTGAGTTCCCCAATACCAAAAATCAAGACTGTTGAGGATTCACTGAGAGCAATTACAAAGTAATTATAACTTCAACAGAGTTTGCTCTCCAGAGTTAATCCCACAGACCATTACAGTTACATTGACTCCTCTTGTGCTATAGAAGTAGAAAAAATTGATCCAAATGCATTAGTAATCCTCAAGAAGGGTGACCCAATATCCTGAATAGGATACATGCATTATCTTTTCTTGTGGACAGTATCACAAAACATGCAAAGAAAGAAAAATTAAAGAATAGGACATGAAATTTAATTTAAAAAAAAAAAAGCTTTGAAATGTATATTCTTTGTGGCAATTAATAAAAAATATATAAAATTAAAAATAAAAAGCAGCCAAAAAAAACCCACAACAACAGTGCAGTCCAAAAGAATAAAAAAGAAGAAAATCTAAAGAAATCGCTTGACTGCATCCACTTTAAGGAGAAATGGCCAATCTTGCTCTATATTTTGTCAGCAAAACTAGCACCTGAAATACATTCAAAGCCAACTAAAACTATTTTTTCTGGGGGGAAAGGGCTTAAGGGAACTCTATTAATATTTTTTAATCCGATCTAGAAATGATCAAAGGTGTTCCTGCCTTGAAAAAACAAGTGGCTTTAAAAGGACATAAAATAATTTTGCATGTTGTCATCAAAATAGTCTAATCACAACATCTAACTAGGAAAAGTAAATATATTTTTAATATGTCAATATTGAAAGCCTAAATTTAAAATCACTTTTTTGGCCTGAAAAACTACTTTCTGATTATTTGTCCAAGTAATACTTATTTCCACATATCAGGAATAAGTTATAGTAGCTCAGTTCAGGAACATATAGAATATGCTTAACAGATAAGAAATTTCAAATATACATTTATGCATTTTCTAATAATATTTTTGCCAGACTTTTCCTAAGTAACTTGCCTTTTTTTTTTGGTACCATAACCTGAAAGTTTACAAATTCTCTGTTACCAATTTACAAATCAGAGCCTGAGAGCATAAGTATTTTTAGACATCAGACAGACATACATTTAAACATGGATTGTGTTTTCTCTCTCACACAAATACACATATTTACATATAAATAATATCTCTTTATCTATCTGTCTAAATATCCAACTGCCTATGTTAAGCAGATTGCAGCTTCTGGCGTTAATGCACTGTATCTTAACAATAGCAAATAAACATGCATTACAATGTCAGCTCAATAGTTGCTTTTTAGACAAAGCAAATTCTAGCAAGGATAACACATTCTAGTGTTACTTCCAGATCTGGGTAAAGAACAAGATGAAACAGGAAAACAAAGCAAAGGGAGGAGTGGCAATCCAAGGCTCCCAGTTTTGCCTCCAGGATACCACCTATGTTCTCCATAGGGGGTGTGTGCTCTGCTATCAGGAACTTTCAGCAATGAAATCAAAGCTTTGTATTACTTCTTTTCCCACATGACCACAGGCAGTGTGGACTTAAGGCTTCCATCAGCTTCTGCTCCTCAATTCGACAAGGTATTTTAATCAGAAATGCCAGAATAAAATTAAAACTTTTGCTTCTCTTTTTCTTTCCTTAAAGCAAATTTATACTCATTGTTTAATAATTTTTTAACTGTAAACTAATGATACCCAAGACATTAGACTGATTTTCCACACTTAAAACAGAGATTGCCTTCTATGCAGAACTAACCAACAGGAAAAAAAGTTAAAACAAGCTTGAAATAGCATACCTGTGTTATGGCCAAGTCGTTCGTTGGAGTGCTGCGTAAGGTCAATCGTCCTGTCAATTTGAAAGATTTTTAAGTCTTCATCATCTAAGGCAATATCTCCCCAAAAGACAGCTTTAAATAAAAAAGAGCTCAATTTAATTAAAGAATTTATTTGGACAATAAAACCAATCTGAAGAATATGATGCCACGTT
>NW_008665465.1:0-5817 GCF_000695815.1 Acanthisitta chloris | reverse complement strand
TGACCTGTCGGCGTTGAAAAGCACTGTAGCATCAACTCAAGGATTCCGTGACAACCCCTCTCGGAGAGCTGGTGGTTGTAAGGGATTGTCCTAGCCGAGATTTTCAGAAGGGTATTGCAGTTTTGACCGGAGGGTGCTTTTTAAACACTGTAGATCTCATCCCTGGCACGCACATCTGGGAGATATTGACTTGATTTGTGACTGCACAGTCTGGAAACGAGCGATTTTAGCGTTGCGTGCATTCAGCAGCTTCTTCAGAAATATTTGTAAGGCATGCCTCTGCCCAGATTTTGCTGAAGACAATTTATGAATCATCCAAGTACGTAATAGGTTGTGTTTTGTCAGTGCCCCGTTTCTGAGGTGAGGTGGCGTTTCATACGGCAGGGCAACTGACGAATGTCTGTGTGGGACTTGGACGTGAAATGCTTGAATCTCATTGTGTGCTGGAATGAATCACTGCAAAGTCAGAGTGATCTCCTCCGTGGAGCTGAGTTTTGTTTTCATTATAAAGAGTAGTAGGGGGGAAAATATTATTAACGAACTCTTGCTGCTCTCAGTAAGCAAGTAGCTGGAATTCACACTTGTTAAAATAGGTATCAGGAACTTTGTTGTAAGCCCGGCTGTCCTGTGTGAGCAATAGGAATGAGTGTATTTCATTGAGTTTTATGTTAAATGTCAGTGCTTTGTCAGAGGAGTGAAGCTGCCATGCAAAAAAAGCCCAGCGTAGAAGCACTTGAGAGAGGCTTTCTTTCATCAATACTCTGCAAAAAGTGCAAAGTTCCCTCTAGGTGGGCTTGAAAGACCTTGCGCTCTTTGTAGAGACTTGTGCTTGATTTGCTGGAGTCTGGTACAGACCTGTATTGGTAGTGGAGAGGGTGCAGGGATTTTTCCTGGTGAGATCATGGTGTTCAGAAGGGGAAGACAGACAGTGGCTCAGTCTTGGGGAGAGCCACTGCTTTTGTAACAGAAGTTGTTTGCAAATACATGTTTGCTATACTCTTTTTACTAATAAGATGGATGTGATTTCAGCACCTCATGCTTGTGATAGTTGCTTTTATGTGTTGTAGCTTTTATTTTGCAGTGCTTATGATGCTGAGAAGCAGAGCTTGTGGAACGTTACTATAAGCTTTATTCTCAAGAGCTGCATGCATCTAAATAATGTTCCTTACACGGAACTGGGCAGATGAGAGCTCTGCTTCCTGATCTAAGTGTGCACACTTAGTACAATATGAACATAGCTTCTGAAGTCCAATCATAAGGTACCAAATAGCTCCTCCCAGCTGTAGTCAGTCGCTGATGAATAAAGTTTGTGGGTTTCCTTATGCTGCTTGCAGCTCAAGGAAGTGTCAGATATGATGTTATCTGTATTTGATTATTTTTTTTTTTTGCTGATTTATGTCTCATTGTTCTGCAGCTGTGACTTTCCGGTAGGAATGGCAAGAAAGTGGTAACAAGCATAGATAAATTTTTGGGTTTTCCCCCTCAACTAATGCAAGTGTAGTAGTCTGTTGTTGTTGTTGTTGTTGTTTATTTATTTATTTACTTAAAGGAAAAGAAGCCTGTCAACAGGAACCAGAGACCTAAGCAGCTGTATTAATGAGGTAGTGTTACAGGTATGCCCATCTTGGAAAACAAACAGTTGGTAAACTCAGGATTTTTCTGTGCAGTGTTGCTTCCCCAGTGCTGGAGTATATGTGGTCATTCTGTACTAGGAAAGCAGTTTTTGTGGTTGCTGTGTGATCAGAGTGAAAGTGTCCACCCGTGTCGTGCCCAGCTGTGAACTCGGAACGTGATACAGCACCAACACTTAAACCACTATATGACACTGAATTCACTTCCTAAAAGTACTCATACTGGTATTCCTTTGCAACAGGTTGCAAATCTAGGACAGATAACTTTGAGGGCAAACTAGCACTCCCAGCCACTGCAGTCTTCAAAACTTTAAATCTTCTCCCTATCCACCCCCACCCCCCCACTGGCTAAAGATTGCTTAAAATAGCGGGCCAGATCTGCTTCCCATTAAGTTCACTCTTTGCTGCCCTGGTTTTTCAAAGTCTTAAAGCCAGCTTAATTGGTTACTTGGGGATTCCCTGTCAAAAAAAGTCAAACCCACAAACCCAACCTGGACCTCTGTGCATGTGAGGGTTGTAGCCAGACAGAAAGGTTTATGATCAGGAAGTATCTAGATGGCAAAAAAATTTCCTTGTTTGGTCAAAGGGAGCCAGTCTTAAGTATTATACACACATCTGAAGGTGACTTGGTGCCCTTGCTGTGGTTAACTCTAAGGCTTTGTCCTGACTTTGTCTGGGCTAGAGTTAATTTTCTTCATAGTCGCTGGTGCAGTGCTGTGTTTTGGATTTAGTGTGAGAATCCTGTTGATAACACACTGATTTATAGTTGTTTCTATGTAGTGCTTACCCTAAGACATGGACTTTCTCAGTGTCTCATGCACTGCCAGCGAGCAGGTGCATGAGAAGCTGGGAGGGAGCATGGACAGGACTGGTGACCTGAACTGTCCAAAGGGATATTTCATGCCCTAGAACATCATGCCTAGTATATAAACCAGTGGGAGTTGGCTGGGAGGGGCTGATTGCTGCTTGGGATCAGGCTGGGAATTGGTCAGTGTGTGGCGAGCAATGGTATCACCACTTGTTTCTCTTGCATTTTATTCCTCTCTGTCTTTCCCTCCATCTATACTATTATTATTTTTGATTTATTTATATTAGTAAACTGTTTTTATTTCAACCCATGAGTTTTGTCTTTTTTCCAGTCTTTTCCCTATCTCACAAGGGAGAGAGGAGAGTGAGTGGCTGTGTGGCACTTAGTGTCTGACCACGGTTAAATTACAATGGTCCTTTTTGGTGTCCAGTGTGGGACCTGATGGGTTAAGCTAACGACAAATCTGACTAGAACATGTTAGAACAAATTTATTAAAAGCATTCATTGTATTGGTGACATGGGAAGAATACAGAGATACTGCTCCCCACCATAGGGAGAAAATTCGTGCAGCCAAACCTCAACTGGAGTTGAAGGTGCCCAGTGCTGTGGGGGACAGTAATAAGAAGGGGGTTTAATACATCAGTATCAAAGGCACTGCAGAAATGACATCAGCCTGTTACGGGATGAGGATGATCACCTCACAAACTGAGACATGGGCAAGACAGAAATGTTTAATGCTTTCTTTGCCTTTTGTCTTCAACACCTGAAGATGGACTCAGAGGGGCCCAGTGCTGTGAGCTGGAGGGCCATGACTGTGAGAATGACAAACTTCGTACCCTCAAAGGGAAAAGAAGGTCTCTGGATCCGACAACAAGCTACTTCACCAACCCCACCAGCAGGCACTGCAGCTGAACCAGCCCCTGCTGGTATCAGTCTCGCCTATACACAAGAAGAAATGGGCACAAAACTCTGCTTGTAGTAAACGAAGATGAAGAAGGGCCATCACAAGAGCAGAAGGAAGAGGCAGAACAAGAGAGAACCCTTTAATCTCCATCTTTGAGTGAGCTGCAAGATATGTAAAGAGGTTTTAGCCATTGTCCAGGTGAGCGCACTGTTACCTGCCTGTTCTGATGCTGGAAAATATGACTAGTAGCCTGGAATTAAAGGTTAGGGAAGCCAAGTAGCTGGTATTGCTTTCTAGGGAAGAGGTCATCAACAAAGCAGTTAGAAAAGGGACACAAGTCCTCAGCATCCAGAGACAACTCCTACCAAGTATGAGGGAAAGGTACCCCTTCAAGAGAGGTGTTAGATGTCACCCAGGCAAGTGGGCCAGACCTGAGGTAATTAGCCCTGCTAGAAGTGATTTATTATAACCAGAACAATATGCAGTTACTTACAGATCCAGATGAAGTCCAGTGCACTTGACCCGTGTGTTGGTAATTTGTGCAGAGTGCACTATCATTGTATGCCGATTCATTGGTACTGATGAGCTGCAGAGACCAAGAGTCGTCAATGGTGGATGAAGTGGCTTGCCAGTTCTGGCAATACAGAGTCCCTGTGGGCTTGGCTGTAGGAAGACTGCTTGAAAAGTGGGAAAAACTGTCCAGGAGTTCCAGCAACTAAAAGAGAATCAATCCTACTCCCCACCTGTATGGACCTATATATTGGCTATTAACAGTAAATGTTCTTTTCCTCAGGAGAGAGAATGTAGAGGGTAGATGCCGTGGCTTACTCTGTGGATTTACCTAAGGGATCACACAGGGAGGACATGAGGAAGTGTGGTGGAAAACCTGGGTACCTGAGTTGAAGGAAAAATAATCACAAATGGAGGTTCTTCCAGCAAAGCTGCTGCTTCAGTCTCTGGTAGGTAGTACCTGAGACAGAGTAGAAGGACTTGTGTTACTCCTGATCTCTGGAAAGAATTTTTTTTTTTTTTTTTTTTTTTTTGCCAAATGAAAGGGAAAGAATCCTATGACCAGGACTGGAGGGACCCTGCCTGCAGCCAGGTGGAAGAGAGGGGCAAACAGATTTCCTGACTATATGGATCCAATGGCCAGGCATGTCAGACCCACAGGAGTGTAAGGCTCTAGCAGACACTGGTGCGCATTGTACTCTCATGCCATCAAGCTAAAAAGAGATAACCCATTTGTATTTCTGGAGTCAGGGGCATCCCAAGAGCTGACCATGTTGGAGGCTGAAAGACTAGGTGGCAAAAGCACCTTACTGTGCCTGGCCCAGAGGCTCTCTACATCCTTGGCACAGGCTGTCTCAGGAGAGGATATTTCAAAGACCCAAAAAGTCACCACTGGGCTTTTGGTGTAGTTGACTTGGAGAGAGAGAAAATTAAGCAGCTGTCTACCTTGCCTGGTTTCTTGGAGAACCCTTCTGTTATGGAGTTGCTAAAAGTCAGAGAAGAACAGGTGCAGATCACTATCACAACAGTGCACTGGCAGCAATATTGCACCAGCTGGGGCTCTGTGATTCTCATCCAGAAGGTGGTATGTCGACTTGAGAGCCACGGTGTGATCAGCAGGACCCACTCACCCCTAATAGCCCCATATGGGCAGTTAAAGATGTCTGACGGAGAGTGGAGACTAACGGTAGACTATCATGGCCTGATTGAAGTCATGCTGCTCTACCTGATGTGCTGGAGCTTCAATAAGAGCTGGAGTCAAAGGCAGCCAAGTGGTATGCCACAATTTATATTGCTAATGCATTTTTCTCAAGCCCTTTGGCAACAAGTGTAGGCCACAGTTTGCTTTCACTTGGAAAGGTGTCAGGTGCACCTGGAATTGATTGCCCCAGGGGTTGAGACACACCCCTACTGGGGGGATAGGGTGAAGGGTGTGAGGTGTGGTGGGGTGAGCATCTGCATGGTGCTTAGTTGCCGGCTTAGTTGTGGTACAAGCCACAACAGGCTGGTATTAAGGACAGCTTGGCCAATTCAGCTAATCTGTGCCTCATCTCTAAACTAAGCTATTAAGGAAAATTTAGGTAATGAAGGACTTATGATGCATGTTGTACTCTCTTGAACTGCCCAAGCAGGGATAAACGCTGTATAGGCTGGCTTTATCAGCCTGGACAGTTTATCTTCAGAGCTAATTTCAAATGAAACCAGCATCGTCTTTAACTCTGAAGCCGGTTAGTACTTGGTTTAAGTACTCAAGAGTTTCATCCACTGCTGCAGCAGCTGCTGCATTTATGATCAAAGAACTTGCTAGTGGTATGCTTTTTTACCCCAGTAGCTTAATATAATAATGTATGTTAGAATAAATTACAGAACTGTGTGGCACTGGCTGTTCTCTCTGTCGTGTTTACACTTAGGTGTAAAGTGTTCTCAAGTTTTGTTTGGTACTTTCAGCCTGGAAGAAGAGTCTC
>NW_008665464.1:0-1129 GCF_000695815.1 Acanthisitta chloris | reverse complement strand
CCACATCAGCCTGCCCTGTTCCCTGTCTGGGAGAGGTAGAACAACCCCTGATGGGAAAGTCAATCCCTGCCAGCCCACGTGGAGAGCATCTACAGCACCTGTTCATCTGATAACAGTGTAAGTCAAGGTTTGTGAATAGAGGTCCTGTGTTTTATTAGCCCATGGAATAAAGTTGGAAGGGGGAAATGACAGACTTTCACCTGAAAGCTATTCTTCATGTCTGAAATAGTGAAGTTCAAAGCAATTGCTCCAAGTTCAGTTAGGTATGTAGGAGACACACTGCCTACAGGTAAAGGCAGCTAAAGAATTATGGGTTAAAGGAGAGAAAAGCTAAGAACATATCTTTCAAAGGACAAAGAGAGAGACAAGTAATTTATAGTCGGTCTGGAAAGGTTAGTAGAGAGGTTAGTGGTGAAGAGGATATGCAGTTGCATCTACTGAAATTCAAAATTCAGCCAAGAAGGAAGGAAAAATGGCCTGTAAGTCCATTTCAATAAAGCTTTCTTCAAAAGCAGGCAGCAATTTAAAAGAAAAAAGACCACAACACAAAACAAACAAGAAACCAACAAACAATCCTAGAAGCTAAAAAACTGAAAATGCTGATTAGCCACAGAGACTTTTTGAGACACTGTATGTGCATTTTCTTCCTAGCAGCTGGTACAGTGCCCTGTTCTGGATTCAGTATGAGAATAATGTTGATAACACACTGATGTTTTTAGTTTTCATTATCTCCTGCTCTGCCAGTGAGTAGAAGCACAAGAAGCTGTGAGGGAGCACAGCTGGGACAGCTGACCTGAGCTGGCCAAAGGGATATTCCAGACCACAGAACATCATGTTCAATGTATAAACTCAGGGGAAATTGGTCAAGAGGGGCTGATCACTGCTCAGGGACATGCATCAGTAAGCAGGTGGTGAGCAGTTTTATTGTGTGTCACTATTTTCTCTTGGGTTTTATTCTTCTCTCTGTTTTTGTAATCTTCTTTTTCATTACAGTTACTATTAGTAGTAGTAATAGTATATTCTACTTTGTCTAAATTATTAAACTGTTCTTGCCTGAACCTATGGCTTTTATCTTTTTCTGGGGGCAAGGGGTGGCTGTGTAGTACTTAATTGCCAGCTGGGATGAAAC
>NW_008665463.1:85498-94757 GCF_000695815.1 Acanthisitta chloris | reverse complement strand
ATATTTCAGTTTTCCCAAGTTAGGTACAGGTTTTCTTCTAAATCAATAGGTACTGAACTCTGGGATGTTCAAGTTCACTGAGTTCTTTGCATTATCAGGTTCTGGACCACACACGGCTCTCTAGAAAACTGAAAGCAAATCTCTTGTTGAACACTATTAACTCATGTTGATTTGGCTTCACAGCTGAAGATGGTTTTATTTTCAAATTCCATTGAATAGTTAAAGTGATTTTTTAATGCAGTTTCCTAGGAAATCAGGCAGGTCTGCTCAGCAATAGAAATCTTTACCTCTAAAGTCTCAGATTTGATCAATACCATGTTCCTTGAGGTACTGTTTTATTTGTCATTTTGTATTGTCATAGCGCATATCAAACAAAAACCTCATCTACTACTAAAAAAAATTGACTACGTTGTGGGTTTATATTCCCTATGGTGTTTAGTTGTTCATTTTTGTTATGCATCACATATTGAACAGTATTCTGATTCTGACCATCTGAAATTTAAAGTAGAGGTCCAAGGACATATCTGGAAATAGTTTGGTTTAAATATATGTAAAAACTGATTCATTGCTGCATAATTCTAGTTTTGAAGTCAGTTGATTTCAATGTATTTTGGGACTGAAGTAATACAAGAGTGAATCAGTTTCATAATTATTTTGGGAAAAATTATATGCAATAGTTCTGGTGAATTTTTTTCTGTACAAATCACTACTGCTTAGAGAGCGAAACCATACCTTTCTTCGCATGTCTAAATTAATTCCATCTTGCATATGCAAAAATGTTTCTTTTTAAGTTTGATTAGGGAAGGAACTTTTTCCTTTGTAAATGGCAGATGTCTCAGATGAGTAAGAGAATTCAGGCATGCTGTTATGAGACAGAATCCTAAAAAAATCTGATTGTTGTAAGAAAAAGGGACTGAAAGTTTGAAAAGCTTACTTAATAGCAGCTCTAAATTTAACCTATTAAAATTTATGATATTTTTTACCAAAAGATATTTTGACAACTGAGACTGTTAATAAAAAGAAAGAATCAAATTCTTAGCATTTTCTAAGTAACAAAGAAGAGAGGGCAACATTTTGGGTCTAATTTAATTGAACATATACTATTGGCTGATAGTGAGGAAGAAATTTTAGTAACTGTATTAATTGTTATAGAAACACTGGCCTTAAGGCAGCCTGTAGGGGTATTTGTTGAGGTTGTGTGTTCAAAATATCTAATTTTTTACATTAAGGTGTAAAATTGCAGTATTAGGTATGTTATGTGTGGTTCCTTGTTTAGCCCAGAAATAAGCATGTGTAATTAGCTCAGTTGGTAAGTGTGTGGTAACATAGCTGTCACAAATCTTAAAGGTCTGAAATATTATTTATGTTGTTTTGTTTAAAATATCTGAGATAGATAGACAAGCATTAACAAAAACTGAAAAGCAGAGGGAAAAATTGTTGCAAATATGTTCACATTGCACAGAGAAATATTGAAACACCAATGAGGTCTTATCAGCTAAATATTCTCACTGAGTATCCATGCAGAAATGCAAAATCTTTCTCTATATTTGTTAGAGAAACACTTAGTGTGAAAAGACAGATGTTTCAGGAAAAACGGGGAAAGATCCATGACTAATTGTTACTAGAATATATTTGTAGTTCATGTAAATCTACCAAGTACCAAAGGGCTACAATCTGTTTACCACAGAGTTCCAAAGGTGCATCTCTTCTTGCAAGAAGCACTCAGCTGCGGTCAAACTCTTGTCTGATATGTGGTTGTCCAGATTTTAGGAGGTCAGGAAAATATATGTTGATACTGCCTTACTCCCAGTGAGAGAAAGAGCATCCTTCTGGAAATCCAGTCTGGAAAGGCACAAGAAATTATGTTCTTAGCATACACAGAATACTGGTAGGCATTAAGTATATTGTTGGAAAAATATAGAAAAAATATTTTGTTCTGACACATGGAGGCACATAACAAAATAGGAAAAGTGAAAACAAAAGAGGAGAACAGTTTCAGGTGAAGAAATTTGAGAGCCAAAAGATTGCTGGGGACCTGTTTTATCTAGAGATGTTCTGAAAAGAACCATCGATAATGGGCCTAGATGAAAAAAAAATCACTATGAACTTCAGTTGGATGTGAAGATTCAGATTAACTACTCCCACACAATGCTGTCAGACTTTATGTAAGGGACTTTTCACACAGTAATGAAAAAGATTATTAAAAACTGACCTTGTTAGTGTCTACCTATGCAAAAATTTATTCATTCTTCAAACCAGCAGTTCATGAGATTGATTGATTTAGTAGCTGCTAAAATAATATTAAAAACTTATAGAGAAGGGAAAATTAATGCTGTATCTCACAACCCACCTATGTGGCTTCGTATTCTTTCATTGTTTTAGTAGATATGTTTGCTGCTTATCTTCCGAACAGTAACTCTAACTTCATGTTTTCTAGTTGATAAATTAATTTTAGTGCTTTCCCCTTGGATTTTGTGTTTGCTATTTATTGTTGATTGGTCAGAGTTCATTGAGGATTGTAGATGATTGTGATGTAGTAACCTGTGGCAGTTAAGTTTTTCATTTTCCTTCCTTTAAAACATATGCCTAGATTTGTATGCATGTATGTACATACATGCACTGAAAATAACACTTGAAAACACAAGTGAGTTGGCTATCTAAAAATCATTAATTGCTGTTAAGAATCTTATATGACACCTTTAAAAAGACACTATGCTCAGCTTTTGGATTATGCTACTCATAGATGCCATTTCACAATCTCTTTACAATGAGATCAGAAAATAGTCTTTCAGGTGAAAATACTTTGAGAACAATCATCTCTGATGAAAAAGTTGAGGGATGAGATGAAGATGTAATTAATGGATATAGGTATTGGTAATGACGTGTTTGGTGTGGCTCATTTAAGCCTTTATTTCAGCTTGCATTAACTAATGTGCCTAATATTGAGAATGCACTTAGGAATTTCCCTTCTGGGTGTGTGAATCTTTGCTTGTTTTCACAAAAAATGATGATCTGTTCTGCCTTTAGACTCTGAATGGGAAATTGCATTAAGGCCTGCTTGAACAGCTCTGTCCTGACAGCATTCAAGCTAGATCATAAAGAGGATACAGTTAAACCATCGTTTGTGGGGAAAGATCTAATGGGAAACATGGAAACGGTCCTAACCCAATAAAAAAGATTCATGTGTTTTCTGCATGCATTGTCCTTGGCTTAAAAGTATTATGATCTGCTGTACAAACTGCCATGTTCCTTGTGCTTTGGGCAGAAAAGGGAATTAGGAAGCAGAAGGAAGGACATGGAATAATCGCATAAAGTTGTTCGGATTCAGACTGTTTAAATGGGTGATGTGCAGTACCTTGTGCAGTGTCTGCTCGGCAGAAGAGGTAGTGGGAGAAGATGGAGAAAATGGTTTCACTTCTGTGCAGACCTGTGGGGGGTATAAGACCTCGGTGCCATTCTGGTGTCCACATCTCAGGCAGGACAGAGCTAAGAGCAGGTGTGAGGAAACACATCACTTTATGGGATGTAACAGGTGCTTTACAAGGAGGCATGAGGAATGCTGGTTTGGTGCACCTGTTTTAAACAGCATGAGGCTGAGAAGGGGTAGGATTGAGATTTACAAACCCCAGGTGGTGAATATAGCAAATGTAAAACTTCAGTCCTAGGGGTATTTCTTAAAACTATTACTTGAAGCAGTTAATGGAAGTACTTTCTTGCCCAAGAATTAGTGAACATCTGGAATTTGTTGGCAGAAGAGGACATAGACTCATAGAAGTCAACTCATAGACGTGGGACAGGCTGTATCAGCAGGATCAAAGAAGCATTACACACATTCATGAACAATAGTTTCATGATCAGGAACAGAAAGGGATGTGCCTTCCTTCCTCTCAGTGCTAACAGCTGTGGCTGGTGGGGAAGTGTGAGGGGAACAGACAGCAGAGAGTGCCCAGACATCCCCTGACCAGTGTGCCCTGCTGCCACAAACAGACAGAGTGCTGGGCTGGGAGGTTGACCTATCCAGAGCAATGTGGCATTTCTTATGCACTTAGTTTTCACTTTAATAGGATTTAAGTCAAGCTAGGATGGATACTTGTAATAATCTGTCCATGGTAGAACAGACTTGTGCCTGGGATAATTTATTTTACTACTCAGACAGCTTTTCCCTCCTTGAGTGATGGCCTTGACCCATTTATGTAGCTTTCAATCTCTTTTTCTTGTGGGTCAATGAAATCTTAAGCTGTGCAACTACTTTACCAGAAAACTGCAGGAAAATTTTAGGCAAGTGGTTTTGTTATGGATACCAATTTTGAGGTTGCTTTAACATTTACTTATATTACATGACTATGAATTATTTTTTCTGCTTGGTCACAAGCACACAAGAGGAACAGTTACAGGTGGAAGCTAGAATAAATCATTGATTCTCAACGAAACAAGAAGAAATTTGCACAGGATATTTTTCTTTACTCTTCAATAGGTGCAGTCTCCTGCTCCTTTGATATTGTCCCACGTGAATGAGGGGTTAGCTTTCTTCCAACCCTTTAGACACATCTTCTACCCCTTTTCCATGGTAGCCAAGGTGTGCTCCAGGGATCACTGCATGCCTTAAGTTCCACGTTTCCATGGTTCTGTATATTTACAGAGACTAAATTAATATTAAATGAGATAAAATTAAGATAAAGAGAAAAGAATTTAAAACCAATGGAAGACTTTATGTCTAATAGGTACAAAGAAGAATATCAAGTTCTAAATACCTTTGTACCAACATTCAGCCAAATGAAAATAGAGTGAGCAGTGATGACAGGTTTGAATTTTGGGCAGCTGGTGAAATTTCACTTTTCCTAATCCAAGATTTATTAATGCCAAGACAACAGTATCCTAAAGTTCCTTGTGGACTTACACCTATGCATCTTTAGCCTATACATAATTTATTTGTACTATTTAAATGTACGTTTTGTAGACTTTAAGTTTGGGCCTTAGAAATCTAAATTATTGATATACCCTTTGAGGAGAAAAAGGAATTACAAGATTTATGTATAGCGAAAAAGCAACTAACTGAAGACCTTTCTCTCCTCTGCACCATTGTGTCCCTGTGGTCCCAACCACCTAAATTCAAGGCCTTATATTTTCTGTCTCATCTGCCCTCAAAGACACTCTTATTACTTCAGGCAGTGCAAGTTGAATCAAATCCTCCTTAAATTACCTGGCATCCTTAACTCTCATCAATCCTCCTTAAATTACCTGGCATCCTTCTGTTAACTCTCATTTGCCTGAATTAGTTCACATGTTTCCAGGACCCCTGGCAGATGAGCTCCCCACCTGGATCAGAGCCTCAAAATACTAATTTTATACTGGGACTGCATTTCAAAAAGTACCTCTGCAACACCACAAGCTGTCACAAATAGCAGAAGGATTACAAGACCTTTGTCTTGTAGCTGTAGGAAATTTATTAACAAAGAAAATTTGTAAGCACACCCATTATTTAACAACAGTAGATCAGACTGATGTATACAGTAAGCTCTTTTAAAAGAGATGTAGAATTTTTTTATTCTTTCCAATATATTCTCATTCACAGATTTCTTTTTCTTCTTGAATCTTAGGCCTTATGATATGTTCTCCTAAGGATTTCAGAGCTCCTGCTTCCTTTAAAAGTTGCTTATGAAATTAATACCAGTTGTCTGGCAGGGGATCAGAGACATTGACCTGTGGGGGAAGGGACAATCTGTCCTGCAGAGACTGGCACTGCTCTGATGTGTCATTCTGGCTTTTTTTCACAGCAATGCAAGTGGTGGCTGCTACCAGGTTTGGTTTTGGGCTGTTGAGACAAGTAGCTGTTTCTGCTCTTGTCTTAGCTGTTCCAGCACCGATACACACTACTGTATACAGTTTGAAGTTGTGTTAGAGACTGTGGTATGCCAAAATAAAAGCAAACAGGAGAGCAGGGAAAGCAGGGTGTGAAATCCAGTTAGGTAAGGTATTCTGATGGCAACAGGTCAAATCACTGTACAAATCGTGCTGAAAAGAATCATCTTTCAAGAAGAACTCTGCCATCCAGTGCTGGATTTTTGTATCCATTTTGCTTTTGCCTTACTCATGCAAGATATTGCTCCTTCTTTCTCAGATCATGAAAGCAGAAATTGTTTAAAGAGCATGGACTACATTTTATATGTTTTATTTCTTTCCGTATGTTAGTTGTTCAGTGCATGACTAGAAAGAAGTCACCAGTATAGAACTTCAGAGTATTGTCTTCCCTTTCCAAACTTACTTTTGTTGATGAGCACTGGCATAGATATCACTGTGGCCAGTAAAGTATCATCACTGGCTTCTGAGATCATGCACATGGAAATGATTGGGATGTCTTGGTGAGAGCTCTCGTTGTAGGTCCTTTGTGAAAACAGGCAAATGTCACTGTTTCACTTGTGTTCTGTGTTGTGAAGCTTTTCTTGTATTTTCTGCTGTTAAAAGTAAAAAAGCCCAAACAGATGCACTGGGAACAACCTGAGCTTTTCCAAATGTTTTTCCCTCTGTTAGCTGTAATGACACTGGCACTAGTCTGAAAACTGTTCATAGGTGGTTGGACTTCTGCAGCTTCTCTTAGAAGTCTGCTTCTGAGCTGATCTGATCTTGACAGATTATTTCTCTAAAGGCATGTTTGTATTTACCCATCATAGGTGGTGAGATTTCACTCCTTCCCTTTTTGTGTTCCTGTAGTTTATGTGCTCACAAGTTTCTTTTACCCTTGCAATAGGAAGAGGTGGGAACCAAAATAAAGCAAAGCTTAGATAGGTAGACCTATCTAAGCTAGCTTGAAACTGATATGGCCTCCTTCAATTTGCAGTCCAGTGCAAAAGCCATGTGGTACCTGAGTCCCCACTCAGGTGAGCCACTTGTGAGCTCCATGTCACATCATCTGATGAGCTACAGTGCCCAGTCTAAAACTGGGCTGGTATTGAGCTGCAGTTGATCCTTGGGTTAAGTTGATTTATACTCAGTCCCATGTGTCTCTACCCAAGGTCACACAAGTGCTCATCCTTGACAGGTATAGCTGAAACCAGCTGTCACAAGTCCTAGTTTTGGGCCCTAACAACTGGACCATTATGCTCTCTTGTAAGACACACCTTTGAAAAGTGAGTTGTATCTATCCAGGTATTTCATGTTGATACTCTTTCTCAGAGAAAGTATATCCATTTTGTCAGATCCATCTTCTCTTGTAAGTCAGTCTCTTTGGTGCTCCTTTTTTGGCTTTCTTCTTTGTGTCAATACTTCTGGAAGTGAGGGGTCAGAAAGAAATACTATTTTAAATAGTAAGCACAGCCTGCTAAATGACAGTCACGACATTCACAATATCCAAATCTAAACAAGAAAAAGAATAGGTGAAGCACAGTACATCATGAATTATTCTTACAATGAATATTATTTTCTATCAAATGTGAGCAAACACTTAGTAAATCTTTCTCTTCTGCTTCTCTTTACCTGTAGGGACATACCTGTATGACAGATTGCTTCAAGGACTTATCACTCGCAATTCACAATTGGTTGCTGTTCTCATAAATCTATTAATTTCCTGTGCAATAGCTCTTATCCTTTCCTCCTGTTTTTTCAGTTTTATGTTGTTGATAGTTATGAGAACTGTGTTTAAGAACTGAACAAGACACTTGATTAAAGACAATGAGGAAAGTGGTTGAGATGTTATGTGCTAGTCTTTTAAAAACTGTACATAATTCAAAACTTGCATATCCATACCTGTTACCAGGTTTGTGTGCACAGATGAAGAGCTATAACAATGGGACAGACTAGGTGTTTCTCAAGGAGAAAAGTGGAGGAATAAGTTTTATAAACGGAGCAGACAAGTTTCACTAAAAATCTTCAATAAAAATTCACTAAAATTTTAGAAAGAAGAAAATATTTCTTGTCTTATATGCCATTATACTTGACTTCTAATCCAGTTATTCTGATCAGCATAGTTCCTCTGGAATTAGTTTAAAGCTCTTGAGGTTGACACTAATTTCATGAAACTGAGTTCTTACCTGAGTATAAAAAAGATGCTTCATTGTGTTTCATATTTTACATTGTGTGAAATAAGCAAGGAAGACGATGGCAAAGAAACACTTGGTTTTTACAGTAAAAGTATTGCAATCTGGATTTAAGTGGGTTGTTCGGGTCCAGATAAGACTGAGATGAAAATGTTTGTTCCCTTCTGTCCTGTGCAAATTATTATTGGTTTTCATATCATCTGAAACTCCTCATAGAGTTCATCATGACGTTTCCCACCATGGATGGGCTTGATGGTGCAGTAAGCAGCTTATTAGTCTGTCTTGAACTCTGGGTTTGGCTGTTTAGCTGGCACACAATCTGAAAAGCCTTGTTCCTCTCAGTGGCTCTGAGGCATGCTGGCACAACCTAAAACATAGAATCTTCTCTGGGCACAAACCCTCAGTGCAGAGTCCAGCATGCTCAGATGGTTGAGGGTCAGTCTTTAGGAGAGAACAGCCAAGGAGAGAGAGACTTACAGCTAAGACCATGCCCTATGGTACTTATTACCAGGATGTTGATGGGCTGATTTTTGTAAGGAAGAAAGAAGGCAGCATAGGATCCACACAAACTAAGGCTGTTGCTGTTTTATCTGCTAAAAATCCAGATTTGGACTGAGAGGTTTTGGCGCCTTCTAATAAGGATGACACATGGCCCAGGATCCATGAAATTGTACCTAGAATTTTCAAGATGTGCTTATATTTAATGACTGTACCCTGCCTAATGAAGACCATTTTGTGTGAAATCCTTGGGAGGCTGCTAGTACATGTCTGTCTTTTGTGGATTCCCTAGATAAAATTATGTAGACAACACATATATTAACTGTATTTGAGAAGGTAAACATTTCTGGTCCTTGTGCAAACAAATCAGGAATATAATTTTCATATATATATGCACATATATCTATAAATTATCATGCAGTCTACTAATTGTGTTCCAGTTAAAAAAAAACAGAAAAAAGAAGACACCCTTCATGAGTCATATATTTTGGTTTTAGTGGGTTTTGCAGTTCTTATATCATTAATGCTTCACAAATGGCTATGGTCTTACCTAAGTTTATAATAGGGTTTTTTTGAAAAAAATAATAAATGCTGCAAAAACTGTATGTACCATCATAACCTTGTCCTTCAAAATTAGCATTGAATTAGAAATCCAAGGGAGGAGTTGATAGGTTTAATAGAGTGCTTTGGAAGCAAATAATCTATTTAGAGGATGTTTATAATTTAAAAGC
>NW_008665463.1:82084-85461 GCF_000695815.1 Acanthisitta chloris | reverse complement strand
GCAGGAATAAAAATATTGGATGTGAAAGCAGATATTGCATTGACAGAACTGTTAGGGAAAATACTTGTTTTTTTTAAAGAAACACCAAAATGTTTGAGTTCTGAAGTGCTCTAAAGAACAGAAGCAGAAATGTATTACTAAGTAGAGATAACAGAGATTGCAGTATGTATGTGCTATGGGTAAAACGTGATTTCTTTACTAATGTACTCAATGAAAAGTCACAGTGCTAACAGCTTGCACTTTCAAGAAATCACGAGCAAATTCACGGAGAGGAATGAGAGGTTAGAAAGTCGTGAAGGGATATTTGTGAGCACAAAACCCTCTGTCACCTTTTTTGTGGCAGATGAGGAAAAGCGCTTTGCTCAGTATGGGGTTTTCATTCAGACTGTGTAACCTGTGCTTGCACAGGTGAGAACCAGTTGAGCAAAGCCCTTTGTCTTCAGAGAGGGAGTTCAGAGGAGATGCTCTTGAGGTGATGAGGGGAGGGTGACATACTCTGAGTCTTGCCATACACTGTCCTTAATTATAGCTTTGTGTGTAAGTCATCCTTTGTATTTGGATAATCTTTTTAGTCTCCACAAGTATCCCATTGTACCAATGTCTCTATTGTGCCTATGAACTTCACAGGAGATTGGAGACAGGAGTTTAAATGCCTTCTGAATGCTTAGTTGAATATTATTTCAGATTGGTTGTAAAGGGTGTTATCATGTGGCCTGAAAACTTGGATATAGTGTGATAGATATAAAGATGTCTAGTTGAGCAACTTTCAGATCTTACTTACTGTCTTTCTTATTGATCTGTAAGTGAAATAAAAAGGAAATTCCCAGAAGCAGCTAAATTGGGAAAAGTGGCGAATGCTAGTGAGGGTGAGCAAGCACTTAGAAGCTGAAGAAAGAGGCAAAAAAAATGTATTAAAAAATAAAAGTTCAAGGAAGTGAACTTAATATATCTGGGAAATAATTTGGCTATTCAGTGGGAGGGAAAAATCAGCAAGACATCAAGGAATGAAAATGAACAGTAATTTTCATGTTATTATGCAGATGAAAATCTGGAAGAACTCCATTGATTCCTAAGAGTAGCAAATTATACCTGCCTGACACGTGAATGTGATTCCTATTGATACATCTGTATGCAACTCCCTTTTATATCTGAGAGCAGGGATTGTTGCAGAAGTACAGGTGGTCTGAAATCAGGGGATGGCTGTTCACCAGTTTGCAAGCTTAACTGAACCTCTTGGCAGCCAAGGTCTTAATTATGTGTTTAGCTTTAAGGTGGCTGAAGTCCATGACCTTAAATTTAGCTTTCTGGATGAGAGTGTTGGTGCATGCTGTTCACCGTAGAAAAAAAGCGTGGTATATTACTCTGATCTGATCTTTCAGCAAAGCAGTCCTCCTGCCCACACCCCTTGGGGAAAATTAGAAATTTGCTTCCTGAACTGGATTAATCCCAAGAAAACTGCATGGATTAATTTTGCCATCAGACTTCACCTCTGACCTTGGACTAGTCTCTTAAACTATCTGTATCTCTGTTCTCAGCATATGCTCTTAAGCTTAGAACTCTTTCTGTTTATTTCAGCTGGAAATGCAACTCTCCACTGCATGGTGTAAGTATTGTAGTCTCTGGACATTGCTGTAATATGGATAAGAATAATAGCAGGATGGAAAAGACGTAAAACCAGAGATGAGAATGGAATGCAATATTTTGGGTGCATGCTGGACTGTCCCTTAAACAGCAGAACTTTCATTGTTTGGCCCAGAGAGTTAGGCCATCAGCAGTGTCTGCTTTTGATATGTCATTTTGTTTGCTGGGGTGCATATCACACACTGACAACAGGTCACAGCACTGGACTCTGCCTCTCTGAAACACCAGGAGGCAGAGTTTGTGTATGTCATACAGCCTAAAGGGTCACTGACGGTGTGCCATCACTAACTGAGCTGCTGATTAGATAGTATTCTCATTACAATACATTTAATTTTGCATGAACTTTCTATTTATATAATTCAGTGGACACCTTTGCTTTTGGGGTCCTCAATATGGTCTTTCAATTTTTGTCAAAACTGAAGCATACACAGTTCAGTGTTACTGAAAGCCTCAGGCTGACAGGAAAAAGGTAGCTGCTCCTGTTCTCAGTCACTGTCTCCAAATTATGAAGTTCACCAACTTCCCTCTTTTTATTTCCCCACCTTGGTGATAGAGTGCAACGCACATACCCCTTCACCTATTACAGCCTCATAAAACCATAGGTAGCAGTGCTTTAGAGAATGGACAATATGTCACCTAATGAGAGAAAATAGAATTCAATTGGCCAACCCTAGCTACTCCCTGGGTGTGGGGGGAGGAAGGAGGGTTTTACTGATGTGCAAAGAGCTAGGTAGGGTAGACAGGTGGGTGGATAGGAGTTCTGAAAGTCCTTGAGAGGCTCCTTTGTTTCACCAGATGTAAGTACAGTCTTGTGGTCTTTATCTGTGTAGAGCAAGCCACCACCTTGTTGAAAGGGGATGAATATAACACCATGTTGATGACAGTCTGTGACAGTGGCCTTTGGCAGACTCTTGTTCTAACTTTATCATTTCTTGCTGATTCGACAGGAAGATGGAGCTTATCAGACTTTCCTACACCGATTTCTCAGGATTTGCTTTTCTCTCTTCAGCTTGTGTTTTTGTGGTCTTCTCATGGAAGGAGTTTTTGTGACAGAGTGAGCTTCTCTGGTTGAGCACAAAAAGTATGTGACTGCTATTTCCCTTTGTTTAGAAATGTACTACCGCTGGTGTGCTTCCTTGTTTGTGCATTAATACTTATGGATATAAGCTATATATATAAGCTTATGTATAAGCTATCATTGGCCCATGTTCATCACATTTCTTTTTTGTATGGTTTGTGTCTAAAAGGAAATCAAAGTTATTTCCCCTTTGGATTGCCTGAGCTGGAATATTTTCCCCTTTCCTTGTTGTCCCACCATCTATGGCTTAATATGTGTATTCTTTGCAACCTGCTACTTTCTTGGGGCTATAGGGTTTTTTGATATTGCAGATATTTATTTCTAATTACTCTTTAAATACTAAGGTGTGTTAACTTCTATTTTAATTATGTTTCATTTTGACTTGAATAAAATTAAATCAACATGTCTGAAACCCCCCCTGTAACCTTGCACGTAAGTGTACCCAGAGCCTTGTTTTTGTTCAGTTCAAATGGAAACTGTAGGTCTGGTTTTTACAAGTTTTCTCAGTCTAGAAGCTCTCAGCATTTGAAGTAATCTCTCTCACTTTTTTGTTGTTGGACACATGCTGCCATGCCTGCCTGCTCTGCTCGAAGAGAGCTAAGTCCGCTGGAGTTTTCTCTTTCATGCTTAATGTCTCCTTTGCCAGGATCTCCACACC
>NW_008665463.1:36474-82042 GCF_000695815.1 Acanthisitta chloris | reverse complement strand
TTGAGCAGGTTTCCCCAGGGAGACTTTTGACTCTGGCTATTTATGGACTAAAAGTTGAAGTTAATATGGTTGCCTTAAAAGAACCCCAAGGCACTCTACTGTCTTATCTACCATTGATGCATATTAGTTTCTCAAGCAATCTCATAATCACATTGTCCTTCTGTCTTGCCTTTCCTTCTCCTTTGCTTTTCTCTTAACTTAGTTTCTAAGCTCCTTTTCCAGGATTCTTCTTTACAGACATTCCTGAATTCTGTGTTTATATTGCTGTTAAACACTGGCTAGGTATGTGAGAATTACTCTGAGTGCTTCCTAATTACCCTTTGTTGTTACAACCTTGCACATAGCTTTTCTTTATGCTTTTATATAGAGCCTTGCTGACTAAGTAGGTATGCCCTTCACATGTTGACTGATGCAGGACCCAATAATGGCTTATAGTATTGGAAGGCAAAAGAATTGGAAGGCCAAAAGTTGGAGGTGAAACCAAGAGATAAGGTAGAAGAGGGATTTGGTGATGCTTTCACTTCAGCAACACTGTGTTATCTGGAGTCTTCTAGCCTCAGATGCTGCCACTCTCATTTGGTTGTCACTGTCTTTCTCCATTTAAGTCTGAAATTGCCTATGGCTGATCCTAATCGACATGTGTCACTGTGGAGATTAGTTGGAGAGCTTCACAGTTGTGCTCATCCAGAAAGACAGCAAAGACATTTTGCCTGCCTTTTACCCTCAGTGAAGGTTTGGGCTAGCTGCTGGGTCTTGGGGCATCCAAGGTGACAAACAACAAAGAAAGCTGTAAGTTTATACTTTTGATGTAAACTCTTTATTTTACATTCCTGGAGTGCTGCAGGGCACCCTTGAAGCTTACAGACCAAATCTCAAAGTCCCTGCTCCTTCAGAGTTAAGAAGATGAAAAGCAAACAAAAGTGTGGAGGTAACAGGGATTTGTTCAGGATCACCAAACAGGTCAATGCTTGTGCTGGGACTGCAGTTGAAATCTGAGGCATTCTAGATCAGAGCCTTTGCTGCATCTCACTGCCATGCTCAAACCATGTGGGCAGGATTGAGCCATTCAGCTGCCTGGGCAACATGCAGTTTAGTGGTGTGGCTTTAAACTCCACAGTAACAGACAATGACTGGTTGTCAGGCACACTGTGACTCCCTGAAGAGAATTGCTCTACACTGCCTATTTATCTTTGATCATGATTCTGAAAATGTGAAATGTGCTGATCCCAGTCTACTGGAGGGAAGTGCTGCAAGGTGGTGTCAAGATGTCTGTTTTCCAGACAAGGCCACAGCCAAGCAGGCTATGCCCCATCCTGCTCCACCAGCCACTCTTTCCCTATTCCATTCACAAAATACCTTGCACACATGCACTTGTCATTTCCATATCAACAGTGACAGCTGTACTATCTGGTGTGTGTGTCTAGAAGAGCTAATGCTCTGGTTTGTTGGAAGCTTGGCTTTGCTCAGAAAAACCCTGCCTCTGGACATAACATGAATACACATGGTTTCTCAGGGTAGTTCACTGTTACACATTCCTCATGACTGTTTCTTTCTTGGCAAGACTAGGCAGAATCCAGGGAGTTTCTGACCTGTCTGGACTGCAAACATCTAAATGACTTTCAAGGTAGAAATACTTTTTTTCCCTATATAATAATTGAAGTAGAACCTTTAAAATATGACAGATAGGTGGTAACTATTTTTTCAACAACTGGAAATAACTCCATTGTTATGTTTTGTGAACAATATTCTTTGTCTGCAAGCACAAAGGAAAAGTATGTTCGAGGAACAGCTTCTTGTGGTTGGATTTCTGGGTCAGGAAATTTGTGGATGCATCTGCCATTATCTGTACTCCAGCCATAACCATGAGATCCTTTCTGAATAGTGAGGGTAAAAGCTGTTTGCACACATTTCATGACAAACTGCCTAAATACTGAGAACTCTCAGAGTGATTGAATGGCTGTCATACTTATGAACAGGAAGGATGACATTACCAGGAAAGTTTAAGTCTGCATACCAAGACCATTGAATAGTAGTCAACAGATTAAAGAAGTGAACCTCATATTTAGAGATTCAGATTTTTCTCTCCACTAACTGCTGTCCCATTGGAAGTCTTTTTTGGATGCGGTTTAGTTCTGGTGACTTAGTTCAACTCAATATTTTAGTGTTATTGAGATGTCCAAGATGGCAAAACCTTAGATGTGATCTGATCTGTGATCCATCAGTACAGAAATATACCTGAAGAGCAGTTCAGGTGTGTGCTTTTGAAGATAATACTTTGACACAAATGCATCATCTCAAGTACAGTATATGTCATCTCAAATACAGCACAAGGAATACCTCTGGGACAGTGATTACCTTGTAATCCTCTATGGTGAGATGCACTGCAAATGAATAATTTACAGTTGCCAAACAGAAGTGTATGCTTCATATTAAATTGGAACTTTGTGTGGATAGGATTTCTTCTGGAAAGTATCACAAGGGAACTGATCAAGGATAGCCTGAACCTCAGAGAATTTCTGATTATTAAGAAAACAATTGAGTTCTTTTTTTATTTTATTTGTGCATTATGAAACCTAATGTTCAATTCCTTGGTTTAGAGTTTCTTGCCAGACAGCTTTTTTTTCCCCACTTGGGTTATTGCCAAAATATAGTATAAACAAATTAGCACTTTCTTTTTCAAAAGCTTTAATCTCATTGCTTTTGCTATACCAAATAGCAAAGAATACACAAACCAGAGGCATGAAATCTTCTTAAGTTTAAAGCTCAAATTAATTTAGTCTCCTTGATATTTTTAGTCTTGGAGCAAGCAGACTCCTTTTGAAATATTACATTACGCATTTTATTCTAACAATGTTATCTGGATGCCATCCAGAGGGATCCAGGCAAGCTCAAGAAGTGGGCCAATGGGAATTTCATGAGGTTTAATAAGACAAAGTGCAAAGTGCTGGACCTGGGTCAGGGCAACCCTTGGTATCCATTGCAGGCTGGGGGATGGACTGATCAAGAGCAGCCCTGCTGAGAAGGACTTGGGGTGCTGGTGGATGAGGGGCTGGACATGAGCTGGCAGTGTGCACTTGCAGCCCAGAAAGCAAACTTACAGTGCCTGAAGGAAAGCTACAGCAAAGAAAGAGAGGGAATTTTACAAGTGCATGTAGTGACAGGACAAGGGGAAATGGATCCAAACTAAAAGAGACTAGGTTTAGATTAGATATTAGGATGAAGTTCTTTACTGTGAGTGAGGTGAGGCACTGGAACAGGTTGCACAGAGAAGTTGTGGATTCCCCATCCCTGGAGGTTTCCAAGACCAGGTTGGATGGAAATCTGAGCAACCTGGTCTAGTGAAAGGTGTCTCTGCCTATAGCAAGGGATTAGGAACTAGATGGTATTTAAGGTCCCTTCCAACCCAAACCATTCTATGATTCTATGATCTTTTTTCATTCACTTTATGTTCTAATGGCAGTGCATGGCATTTGGCAAAGTGTGATGTTGATTATATACGTATTTATAAGAAGGTGTATGTATACATGTATATAAAATGTGTGCATAATCTCTGGAGACTTTTCAAGCTGAAAGATTTGGAATCACTACTGAATAATATTTTTGCTTTGGAAAAGCCTCTGCATTATCAACTGTAATGCAATAACATCTAGCACAGTGCCTTATATTTTACAAATGAAGTGCAATCATTGTTCAGATTCTTGAGTCAGAAACTTCACAAATTATTGAATGTATACTTTTTTTCAATAATAAGCTCTCTTGACAATGTGCATTAATTGGTCAGGATAAGTTTTTAATTGTAAATGAAAACTCACAAATAAATAAATGGATAAATGTGGATCAGTTTTATCCATGGTGGCTGTTGATATGGAATTAAATCCAAGTCACACTCAGAACCTAGTGCTGAATCACTGAACTTTGAGTAATGGTAAGCTGTTACGAACTGCAATTCTAAATTCCTATTTCATTTTAAGCAAATTAAGCCTGTCTGTATCCTAGCATAGCCGTTTTGTATGCAAGTATTTACAGATACGATAGAACTTTTGGGCAAATTTACAAGTTTCCATCATGAAGATCCTTCATTTTCTCTTGCATAAGGACAAATTTATACTTGTGAAATCAAGGCATAAGTTTGAGTGTATTCAGTTTTGTTCTGCCCAAAATACAGAGAAAGTTTGTATTTAATATTTATCTTATTTGAGATTAGATGGAACTGTTGAAGTAATGCTGAGAGTTGCTTATTTTAGTAATGTTAAATCAATATGAATAAGGCCCCCAAATTTTATTTTCCCCTGTGCTTTCATAATTATTTTTTGAAAGCAAAATTTGGACCACAATCTTGAGCCTTATTGATATAAATCAGTATATGTATATAACTTTTTTTTGTTGAATGCTAACATTTGAAACAAACACTTGGAAACGCTGAAAAGAAGTCCAGGTCCTGGCTCTTGTGTACTCTTTGTAAAAGAATTAACTGGCCTATTTCACTGTTCAATTAGAGTGATAAGAGCTGAACTCCATTAATTAGCTTGTTTAGAAAATGTCAAATTAGCAAATTAATGTGAAGGCCTTTGTCAGGGAACATGACTTTGTGCATTTTAGGCAGCTCATAGCCACATAACAGAAAGCCCAGGGAATAGGATTTGTGTTCCCAGGAAAAAAGCTAGTAACCAGCTTTTTAAATGCATGTAGGTATGGTATGGTTGGATCATCAAAGACTGGGTAGAAGTTTCTTCGCATGGCAACGTGCAACACTGTTCTAACACCAGCCTGAATTGGACCTTAGATGTTTGTCCTTGTGTATCTGAATGTGTCCTAGCTTCAGCTAGGACAAAAGATTGGTGTGGACCAATAACTTATATCTGGTTTGTATTCTCTTGGAATGATATGCATTGGGAAGTGTGTATCAGAAAAAAATAAACTTAGCAAGAAAGTACTTTTAATATCTGGCATGTGTGTTAACTTCCCTGCCTGCAATTTTCCTGGCTGGTAAATATTCAGATTGTTTTCTCTCTATTTCATTGCTCATGTCATGTGAGGATAAAGGATACTGGAAACAGGGAGAATCTGGGTGGTTCCCACCAGACCTCCTGTTTTCTCCTTTCACCAGAGGCTGCAGGGCTGAATTTTTCACCTTGTGTGGTGCTTGAAACTACCACAACTATATATTATTGAATGTGCTGCACTCAGAAATGTTACCAGTGAGGATTCTGAGCCTTTCCTACATCTGTTGGAAATTGCAGTGGCCTGGATGGAAGATGGCTTGTTAGGCCTGACCAGGCTGCTGTCTGTCCAGCAGCCCAAGGGGAAAGCATTCAGCTCTTATGTGATGTGCAGGAAGTCTGGAGTTGTAGAAAGTACTGGATTTGCTGGCAGGAGTGAGGTAGGAATGACATACTTCTGCAATAGCTCTGATATGTTTGTATCACTTCCCTAGAGCATGTGCAGCAACTTTAACATGCAATGTCCAACACGTTCATGTAGGTGAACTGGTAGCGATAGTCTATATGGGTTCTGGTTACACACAGAGTAAGGTAGCCCACACAATGCAATTCACTCTGCAAGTACAGAAAAAACTGAAACCTACTCATACTCAACTCCTGGGACAAATCTCTGCTTAGGTATATCAACCATCAGGCTCCCAGTGATTCACTCAGTAGTACAGGTTTGGGCCTACAAGCAGGTGTAACACCCTTGGGAATAATTCTTTTGTGCTTGTTCTGATTGATTCCAGGAACTGCATTTAAACCTCAGTCTAATTCGCTGTTATTTAAAAGTTATGCTAATTGCAGCAACTAAAAATAAACTCATCAGGTTAAATTTAAATCTAAATTAAATCAATTGTCAAAGCCTGACAGCAGGATTTCCTGCTGGTTAATGAGGAGTTGGCTATTCCTGCCATGTTCCTATTTGGTTTTTCTTTCAAACCTTGATTTCAGGTGTGATTGTCCTTAAAATGTTCTTTCCTTCTCCATTTGTACAGATTATTTTGAGATCTTTGGACAATAAGACATGCCCTGTGAAGACAACTGCAAGAATGGAAGATCTAGTATATGCTGCACTCCAGGACTTTACTCTTGTGAGAGACACTGTTCCTGTCTCAGAAACCTACATGACTGCTTGCTCAAGGGTAAGTTTATTAACACAAACACATTCCAGGTACTATTTTAGCTTATTTTCAGAAGGAAAAATTAAGTTGGCTGTCTGCCAGGGAAGTTCCTTCCTTCCCTGGACTCACTCCTGCCCATCAAAATCTCTATGAAGTAATGTCAAGTCTTAAGCACTTTAGACAAAAGGCTGAAGATCTGAAAGACAGACAAATCTCTGCAAGTTTCATGAAAATCAGTGGCCTGTAGAAGCAAAAGACCCTGACTGTTGAATACTCAGTGGAAAAAATAGCCAAGTAGGGTAGACCTGCACTTCACTATTAAACACATATATTGTTTAGCTGGTTCACATAGATGTGTAGTTTCAAACACCTGCAGCAATGCAACCTCATGCCAGCTCTCAAGCAGGGAAAAGAAGCATGGGGTATGAAGGGAAGGTGGCAAGGGACTGGGAAGAAGCACGAGGTATGCTGGAGCTATTGCTGTCATGGCTAGGGAATAGGACTAATGGGTACAAAGGTGAGAGAGCACAGTGGCTATTAAGGGGAACTCATATCATTAACTCTTGTAAATGGTATTTTTGCTGCCAGAAAGTGGAACTTAAGACATAAATCCACAGGGAAAGGTGGCATAATTCACTCTACTTGTCTTGGAACAACTTGTTACCTTTGAAACCTTAGTATCATTTTGTTTCACAACCGAAAGGAGCACTTCTCTGTGCATTTGCCCAAGCTGATCTAGACATTACAGTCTCCACTAACTTGCCTAAAGAGTTTGTTATCAGGAGGATTCTTCTTTCTCTGTCCTAATTCCAGTTTTGGCTCCTTTGCTGAGAAAGGTGACAACTTTCCTGTGAGGTCTTAGATAGGGTTTCTATAGTTAGTAAGAATTAAAGCTCACCACAGGCAAACTTTAGTTTGAAATAGAAACACATGAAATTTTAACATTAGCCTAGATGTGCAAGATGGAACACAGTAAGTGGAGCAGGACACTGCATACATTTTTCACATGCATGTCTTGTGGCACAAGGAACAGCCCTAAATATATTGCAGTGACTCCACGATCCCTCTGGCTTGAATTAGGAAGCAATTGCATCACTTCCAACATCTCTGTAATCTCCCCCAAATTCTGTAGCTGCTTGATACGTGTCCTCAAATGCCACTAGCCATTGGTGTCAGATGCAATAAGTTATGGGCCTTGAGGGATGAAAGTTCCCTGTGAAATATTAGGATGTTTCTGGAATTGTTGGATATTCTGTAATGAAAGCATGGTCTGGCAGCTGCTGTGATTCCCTGTCCTCTGGGCACAGCTGATAGATCACACAGTTATCTGAATATCTCTGAAAAATACCATAGGAAATATTGATTAAGTGATATTTGTGGCTAATGGACAATGTACAGAGAAAGAATTCAAATTTTGTTCAAGAATAGCAAATGCAAATACAGTTTTACTCTATCAGCTAAAATTAAAATAGCAGAAGAGGTAAATAAAAATACTGAATATACATAGGAGTCTTTTATTGTTTTATTTTTTATCAAGAGACTGTTTAATCTGCTCTTCTGAGTACATCAGTCCTTCCTTTCTTCCCTTTTCTTTCTCCACTGTAAATAATATATCGGGCACATGGAGGTAAAAGTGTATCAAAAATTTCTCATTTCATGTGGGCAGCAGTGAAGCTTGTAGGCATTTCGATTGAGCCATTTAAAAATTTTATGAACATGCTTCTGCTATGTGGGAATAAAACCATTTTCTTTTGCTTTCTGTAACTTCACCAAGGAAACAATAAGAAAGCACAGTTTGTGTCCAGCTTATTGAGTTCTGATCATGCCTAAAAAGTAATAACAATAGTCTTGACTGCAAATAGTCCTTCTACCAGACACACAAATAATCCAAAAACGAGTCTCCTCCTTCATTACACTTGATTTGTGTCCAGCAAGAGAGTGATTGAGGGAGTTTGAGCAAATTAATGCTTTATATGAGCCCGTTTAGATTACATTTCTGAGACAATTGTGGGCAACTCTGATAAAACTTAATGGCTAATTTAATTTGACCTTTTTAAAATGCAAACACCATAAGTAACTGCCTTAAATATCTTGCATAAGTTGCTTCCTTTAATAAATCTAGTTTGCTTTCTTTTATTTATTTTATTGATCACTGTGTGTTTTCAGGCTTTTCTCCAGCCACTTCCCTAATGTAATAAATTTAGAAAGGAAACCAGATGATTGTCAGATCGTAAGGCAGCTCTGACATTAGTGAAAATGAGTTGGCTTCGGTATTATTTAACTGCCGTAAAACAGATGCCTTCACACAGCTTCACAATGATTTCACAGAGGTTATGTTACAGATCACATTCCTTCCCATTGTACAGGCCTCTTGGTCTCTTCCTTATGAAAATGTCCTCCCCTTTGCAACTACAACAATCATGGAGAATTAAATTTAAGAACAGAATCACAGGGTTTTTTTTAGTGAAAGACAAGTGTTTATATACTGATCTATGTTTCAACTGCAGCCTCAGCAGCCCCACTCTACCTGAGAGTGTCCACGACCTGCCACAATGACCTGGCTGATAATTATATGTATTTTGATACTGATCCTCATCGTTCAGTAGAGAGAAGCCAAAAGGTATGCATCACATACACTAAAACAACCCCTCCCTGGGTATCTGGCATGGGGCAGCCCCATCCTCTCCCCAGGGAGATGCACAGTGCCACAATCAACACCTGCCCAGGACACGCCTTGCAGGTGGCAATCTCTGCCTCTGGAGCAGGAGCCCTGGGTTGCAGAACTGCCACCTGCCTGTCCCCACCTGGGACCCCACCATCAGGGTCCCTCCCTCCCATGAGGCACAGATATAGCTCTGAAGGCCATTGTGTAAATAAAAGAATAGCAATAAAATAACATTTTTCCAAACATTTCAGATGTCAAAATAATGCTCTTGTGCAGCTAAGCTGGTTAGGAATTGCCCTGGAGACCTCCAGGGCTCCTCAGGATTTTTCCATGGGTCTTGCCTACCTGTGGATCTCCACTTATGGCACAAAATGAACAATGTTAACACCTTTGTGAATGTTACGTTTATGCACAATTACTCAGTTCTAATTACTAACCACAGTGACAGAGATAAAAATGCCAGTTAGGGCTCTCTGTAGTCCTCAGCACTTGTGAGGAGATGAGTGGACATGAGGTGAGGTCAGCAAGTCAAACGTTGTTCAGAGGTATCACACCAAGGGGTAAAAACCAAGATTAGCCTTCAAGAAGGAAACTTTTTTAATTTAAAAGAAATAAGAAGCTGCCTGAAAGGAAAAAGTTAGCAAATTAAATCTCTGGACTCAGCATGGAGACACATAAAGAGTGCTTTATTAGCATCACAGAGGGGACAGTGTGTACACCCCGGAATATAAAAGGAAAAAAACAGAGGAAAGTGAGACCCCCGGTAATGTGTTCAAGAGATGAGATACAGTATTTTTTAAAAACTAAAATCCTTTAGAAACAGACTTGAAATCCAAAGTATTCTAACGAAATGGAAGGGACTTCGGCAGATAAGAGAAGCAAAGCAGAAGTTTGAGGAACTAATATTCAGTGGTACAAAGACAAGGAAGAAATTATTTAAGTTGATCAGAAGTAATCTACTTGTGGGGAAAAACTTAATCTGTCAGACCACTGTAGTAGAGAGAGGGCAGACAAAGCCTGGTCAGTCTGCAGAGCAGTGTATGAGTGTTTCCATGCAGGCTGAGAGGGTTCTGCCCTCCCTGAGCCCAGTAGAGGTTAAGTGGCACTTTGCATGGGCACTGACAAGCATCATTACAGATTGCAAGGTGTGAATTCTTTCTGGAGAAGAAAGTTTTGAGCCAGAGAAGCTTTATTTTGAGGTTGCCTTGGGACAGCAAAGGCCAAGATGCACGGGTAAAAATTCAGCTGTTGCCATATAGCATACATGGGCTGATCCATGGAGGGTCAGGTAGATTTGATGATTTTAACCTATCACTCACATTCCGAGCTTCAACCTGGAGATGTCTCACTTCTCTCTGTGCTGCAAGTATATTTGTGAATCTCTTCTACTTTCTGACTTTAATCTATAAAGTCTGCAACAACAGTTTGTTTTTTTATTTCCCTGTATCTTCATTTTCCCCAGTCTGTTCTTGTGTTTTGAAATCTCAGTGTCATTTTCACTGCATTAAATAATCTCTCAACATTTTGCTGTTTTGCCTTAATCCCCCTTAGACACATGTTTTGTAGATATAACTGCCATTAAAGTTGAACAGAATGATAGGATTGATTCTGTTTGTTTGAATTTAATGAGATTTTGTAATTAATTTTGATGGAAAATGGGTCTTATGCTAAATCTGTGGAGAAAAAAAAATGCTGCTGTTGGTATTAAGTAGTTCTAAAGCTACCTGCATTAGCTATATATCTATGTACTCTTCCTTCATAGCTTCATCAGTTTTGTCACTTGTGTTCAGTTAACCAGAAAGATATTTAGCATTTCCATCTCTTAGTTTTGCTGCAGCATTCAGAGCTTTTTCCAAGAGCATATGAAAGAAATATGAAAAATAGTCTTGTAGCGCTGTGGGACAAGAATTGTGTAAAATTCATCCTTTACATCACATTTAGACAAAACCCCCCACACCTGATACTTTGCCCAGCTGCTTCCATGGTGATTTGAATAGCTGTCTACCCATTTATGCTTTTCTGGTTTTATTTTAAATAAATATTAGGACAACTCTGTCATTTCTTTGTGGCTATATGTGGAGTTTGGTAATAATATTCCAATTTCTTCGCTCTCAGGAACAATAATGATAATGATTACTGATAATATGAGTTGGTTCTATATAGATGTCTAAATTGCTTTATTTATCCACTTGGCTTTTACTGATTAAGGAGATTTTGTAGGTTCATCAGAGATTAATTATATGTCTGTCTTTATTACAGGTACAGAAAAAACAGTCTATTAACAGGCTCAAGCTTATAGTGTGCCCATCTATGGTCCTGCTGCAAAAAGTAAAATACTTTCTGGTTTTATCTTATTGCTATTGACAGACTGACTTATTTAATTTTCATCATCTAAATAAAATGCTGGCAATAATGCTCGTTAATTCCAAAAGACATATGTCCCAAACTGTCATGTTAGCAGCTTTTATTCCTATATCTGCAGATATAAAAAAGAAACATTAATTAATTTTTAACCAGAAACTTAGAAAAGGACTGGGATGCCTGGAAACTAAGATAACTTTTGTTTTACTAGACCATATACAAAACCCAGGTATGAATTACTTTATATAAGTTAAAAAATATTTCAGTCTTTTTAAAAGTAGATTTTCATATATTATTACTATATGGGATGCAGATTATATATTTGGTGTCTTTATCAATAAATTATCATTGAGTTAGATCCATAAAGATGGTTAAGACATCTCTGTGTTGTATTTGCTAGCACCTGGATGGCTCTGAACAAGCTAATTCCCTTGAGCCATATGGTGAATGAAGTACGTGGGGATTAGCTCCCTGTTATAGGGAGTATTGCTAAGAAGGATAAAAGTTACATTAAATGTTCATATTAATATTAATTTTTAAATATGCAGAGTACAGAAAAAAAGCATGAGAGCCCACATCTGTCAAAAGGGTTTATTTTTTTTTGTAGAAACTGCATTATGGAGTTTAATATTCATTTTGAAGGCTTCTATATTTTCTCCTGATTGGCAAGCCTGAAAAATTATTATGGCAACCAAAATTCCAGCACTGTTCCTCCCTTTGTTTTCTCTATATGTTGGTAGACTTATTGTGCAGAAAGATACTGTTGGTGTTACTGAGATCTGTACCCTCAGGTAACTCAAGATAAAGAGCTTGTGCATGTACAACAGAATGAATTTGTGTAAATGCAGAGGCCACTGCAGGTATCAAAGAGGAAAGTGGTTTGAGAGATGTCTTCAGGGACAATGGGGAACTGAGAAAAAGCTTAATCCTTCTACCCCTCCCATATCTAGATTTTTGGTGGTGCAATGGTCCATGACACTGTAACCTGAGAACCAAGTAACAGACAGACACGGAATGACTGCTGAGAGACAGTGTAGCTTGAAGGAGTCGTAAATTTGGATATTAAATGCATTTTTTTCTTTCATCTGACTGTAAAACCTACCAAAATCCCAGAGTTAACCAGAGAAAATAGTCAAGTTTCTTCTGCCTCCAGATTCATCGTGGATTTCCACCCAGAAGAGAACAATTAAGCCTTTATTAGCAATGATGTTGAGAATGGGGCTCATTCTCTCTTGGCTCTGCTTGTTTCACAAACCTCATCAGAATAAAAAGTAGCAGCTGTGTGCTGCTTTTGTCATTCAAATCTACAATCCTGACATAAGCCTGATAAGTAGGAAAGTACAATTTTTACTTTGTGGGAGATCCTCTTCCTGAACATTAATGTCATATGCCATGTTTGTTTTAAGGAAAAACCCAACTGAAATTCCCCCTTTCTCCCCCTTCCTGGCTGTTTAACATGTCTGGAGAAAATAGTTCTAGATGGAGGAGATCCATGCTGTTCTGTTGGGTTGTAATCTCTACATTTTGTAATATTATATGGAAGCAAATCTAAACACAAGCTTGATGCTGTTCTGTTAGAAGAAGTCCAGCCACCTGCTCCACATGCTGGCAGTTTACACAGTTAATTAATTTCCTGCAGCAGGGATGTTCTGCCATTTCAGTTTAGCTGGCTTAAAGGGAGCCCACATTAAAGGTACTCTGAGACCTTTATTTCCTTTCAGGCTAAAAGAAAAGGGTAGAAATTACATTGGTAAGATGAACACCAAGATGAGGTGTGTGCTTGAGAATGGCTAACTTTCTTTCTCCCATCATTTTAAAAGGAATCTTTAAATAACCCATCTGTCTTAACAGCTTTTCATGTATCTTCTGACATTAGGGAATCTATAGTTCCTGGTCTTCTATATTATAAGGCAGAATAACACTGTAGTTAGTTTTTAAAATATTTTTTTTCCCTCTGAGTAAGAGGAATATAAACCTGCAGACGTTTATTTTGACATTTCTCATTGAGTAACCAGGTAGCTGATAGCCATTTCTAACTCTTTGAATGACTCTTTTAAAACGCAAGAGGAATTGCTAATTGAGTTTTAATTGTTTAGGAAAGGACTCTGCCCAAGGAATTCTAATTTCTTTTTAGGGTTCTTACTACGGAAACAGTCTCGACTGTTAACTATGATTTCTGTTTCTGAAGGTGCTGGCAACATCAGGCACATCGGCCTTGTGGTGGCAATTGTTGTATTTTTTAAGAACAGCAATCCACCACTGGAGAGCTGTGTCATAAAAAATGAGATTTTCTATGATAATCTTTTGAATCTCACTGAAGACATAGGAATCACTGGCTTTTTCTAGCATAAAAATGCAGTAATTCAGCCTGATTTCCCTCATGGATTCCCTCACATCCAATGTTTGCTGCTGTTCTTTGGACAGATTTTCAGAGTAGTCCCCTTGGTGCAGCTGGGAATAGAGAATAGTTGATGGGAATAGAATCCATTGCCCAGCTTCCCATGTTGAAATGGAAAAGGTGCTAGGACTGTTTGGACTGATTCTTTTTTTCACTGTGATGGAGTGATATGGTCTATGAATTTTTGGAGGTGAAACATACCATGGAGCATGCAAAGGCTGTCACTGTAGTTCCACTGCTATATGTGATTTCTTGTAAGAAATCTTATATATGGCTACATCTTTAAGCTGTAGAAAGAGAGAAAAAATATCTATTTGAAGAAAGTGTACTTACCATGCAAGCCTTCCTTGCCAGTGAAATTTTGATGCCACAAACAAGGTAAAAGATATTGAAGACACATATTTGTCTGACAATGTTGTGAAATGCTCAAAAATCCAAAGGGGCCTTATTCTTAAATATTGAATACTTCAATGGCATAAGCATGAAAGAACTTTCCTTTTCTCCCTTTAACAAACAGTGTTCATCTATTTGTCCTTCTGAATAGTCATTACTTTTGCAGATTATACACACAAAGTCTTTTTCTCCCCTGGATGCACATTTTTAGCTTCCAACAGATACCAACAGATCTTTAAGGCTACACCTCAATTACTGTGTTCAGTTTTGGGCCCCTCACTTTAAAAAGGACATTTAGGTGCTGGAGTGTGTCCAGAGAAGGGCAATGAGGCTCATAAAATGCTTAGAACACATCTTATGAGGAATGGCTGAGGGAGATTGGTTTGTTCAGTCTCCAGAAGTGAAGGCTCATTGCACTCTACAACTACCTGAAATGGGGCTGTAGAGAGGTGGGGGCTGGTCTCTTCTGCCATGGCTGCAGTGAGAGGGCAAGAGGAGATAGCCTTAAGCAGAGACAGGGAAGATTCAGATTAGATATTAGAAAAAAAAATTGGCATGGTCAGGTATTGGTATAGGTTGCCCAGGGAGGTGGTGGAGTCGCTGTTCCTGGATGCATTTAAGAGGCATCTGGATCTGGTGCTGGGTGATATGGTTTAGTGATTTAGGGATTACAGTGGTAGTGCTAGGCTGATGGTCTTGATCATCTTAATGATTCTGTGATTCAACCCTGATGATTCTAAGGGGAAGCAAGTTTTCAAGAGTCTTTAGAAACTCATGAACTCTGTGTTTTGTCTATTTTTTCTTCGCAATATGAGTCTTAGTTGTACCTGTTTGAGGCTGTTGAAGATGCTACTATATGTTGGAAGGTCCATGTAATAAAGAAAGTTTAGGCCAAACAGTTTCAGATCACTCAAGAAAGTTATTGGCTTGTGGACTTCTGGATTGACTATCTACTCTCTTATCACATGGTGGTTACTGCTAGAAGACTCTTTAGTAGTGTAGAGAAGCCATAAGTTTTAATAATATTTAAACTTTTTTTTTTTTTTTGCTTTGCAATGCTGCAGTTAAATTCTGGCTGGAAGCTCACACACAAGAATAAAAGCAGTTATAACGCAAATGTATATCTTTCCTCCTATGGAAATTAAGTTCTTATCATCTCAGTCAGTACCTTATTCGCAAAGGCCTATATTTGTAGCACTATTTATCTTCCTGAAGGGAATTGTATGAGACCCTGGAGATGAGTAATGGCTTTTCTTAATCAGCCTTTTGAAGTACCATTGTCTTGTCTGTCTTTGTTAGAACATCAGCACAGTGGTGGGTGTTTTGTAGCATAATATGAAACAAAGTGCTTGCTGCTAAGAGCTTGTAATTTAAACAAAGAAGAAGCAATCAGAAAAGGGGCTGGCAAACACTGGCACTTGAAATTCAAGGCCTGAATATTTTCTGCACTGAGGGCAAGTGTGAGGGAAAGAATGAATAAACACCAAACGGGTGAGAGTCCTCTTGTGCATGCCAGTATAATCTGCTAGGTCCTACTTAGCAGACTGTGTTGGCATAGATTCATACATTCTAAGTTCATGTAGCTTCTCCTTGCTGGCTTATTTTGCTGTTACATTTTCTTTGATCTCTATCTCAGTATTGTGTAAAGACTCAATCTATGTTTGATTTAATATTCTCAGTACCCATTTCTGTTGGCTTTCCTGCTCTAGATAAATGGTATTTCTCAGAAGTTTAAATAAGCCTATAGTAAAATGAAAGAACAGAATTTTATGACACTTAACTCTCATTAAATCTAGGACATTTTCAATGTTTGGTAAAAAGATATGAATTTTCCACTTTATGGCTTAGGCAGGGCCCTACCGTACCACAATAGGTCATGAAACCACACTTTTGACATGTTTGGACAAGTGTACCTACATTAACCATAACTGATCTTTTGCTTAGAAACTTCCAATTACAGAGCTGCCACAACAGTCCTATCCAGGCAGTTTCCATGTTCCACCATTCTGGTGATTAGAGTCACCATAATCTCTAACCCCACTCCAAATAAGCTGCATCTTAACGCTCCTGTCATAGAAAGCCTTTGTGTTTGCTATCAGTCTCTTTACATCTTTTAACTTTTCTCCTAACTCTTCCCCCCACCCTGTTTTATTCTGGATTTTGTCAAATTGGTCAGTTTGCTGTTTTAAACACTCCATGCAAAACTGGCTACATATCAAGGCCTCACCTGACTGACAAAGAAATAACTCTTAGGGGGTGTGTGACATGGCATTAATGTACTTCAAGCTGAAACTTGCAATTTTGTCTGCAGTGTCCAGTGGTTGATGTGCACATATCCTGTTTGTGTTACGAACTTGGGTCTCATCTTTTTTTTCTGTTGCATGGCTGCATCACTAGTTTCTTCCCTGTTTGTATTTCTGTTTTCAATTTCTCCTTACTCTGTGTAGTGCTTTGAGCTTGTCTTTATTGAAATGCATCTTGTGGATATAAATCTCTCTTTCCAATTTATCAGGTTCATTTTGGATTCTGATTCTGTCCCTCAGCCTGCTTGCACCCCTCTCTCCTTGTGCTGACTTTACGAGTACACACTCTAGTTCATCATCCAAGTCATTAATGAAGTATTAAATAGAATTCGTTAGTTCTAGGATGGCAAGCAGAAATTAGTAAGTTGTTCAGGGCCCAGAGATGTGACACAATTTTCTAACTAGAGCAGGGAACCATTACTTTGCTCTTTCCTTTTTACTTTCTTTCCCAGAGAACAGGAGACAGTGGACTTGTCAGTAGTGATGTAAAACTGCAAGACAGCTTTTATACAGCCTTCACATCCCAAATTGTTTAAATTGAAGTAAACACCTTTATCTTTATTCTATAGGAGCAGAGGGCAAAGGCAGGCAGCTGGTCAGTGACAAAGCTAGTGCTGGCAATGTGCCTTTCCTCAGCAGTGCCGGGGGCTCCCTCCACTGGTCTGCCCTGCTTCTCACAGTGTCTGACTTCCCTGTGTTGCCATGTGCCCTGCAGAAAAGTTGGTGCAGTAAAATCAACTGTATACATCAAATAGGCATGTTCGCTACCTTGATTAGCAGTCCTAAAATTGGTTAGTGATGCTGATATTGCTAACAGCAGAAAGAGAATGGAGAAAAGGCAAATCCTATAGAATTATCACAGTATCGCATAAAACCCTTTAATTTTTTCTTTTGCCACTCCCCCGCTGTAAATGAGTGGTGCATAACACTCTTGTGGATGCAAGGTGTGTGTCCACCTCATCTCCACCATTTATTGCACATAGGCAAGAGCTCGGTACTGCTGATTTCATGACTATTGATTCAAGGTAGGTGAATATGTCACAGCACATGGATTTATCATCTTTCAGCTCCTCCACCCAATGCAGGAGGAAATGTTTTAGGGTTGAGTTGAATGGTAAGAATTTGAAGGCGGAGGTGAGGGGGAATTGCTCGCATTTCAAAACAAGTGATAGTGAAGGCTTTGGTGCTTTCTCTCCACCTTAGCTGTGTTGAAGTTCTGCTGTTCTACCCTTGTGTAAGAAAGAAAAGAAAAAGAAAGCATTGTGTATTTACTCTGTTTTCTTTTGTGTAGAACTATACCTTTTTTAACTTGAACACCTGTACTTTGAACCTCAAGATTCAAGGAGTGAATTGGCTGCTAAGTAAGAGGGGTTGTTATTATTTTTAAATAATAATAAATGAGAATTAGATTAAATTGTACTAGAATCGACCTCAGTATTTCAAGGTACAAAGATATATTGCAACAGGTATTACAATACTTCATAACTCTTTATGTCTTCTGGGACAAAAATAGGCTTATCATGAAGAAAAAAACCCAGTGATCTGATTGACACAAGTTTTTGAAGATTTCTTCTCTCTTAGGCTATGAAGGGTAAAGAATTAAACCTGATGCTAAAACTTATCCAGGGTATTAAAATCTGTGGCAAAGTTTGCATTCATCAGTGCCAGGGAAGTCTCCATAATCCCTGCCTCAAAAAAGGTTAGAGCAGTAAGGACCTGCTTAGAAATACAGTTAAGAAAAGAGAATGAGTTACCTTTCATGCAACATCCCTACAGTAGTCTGCAGCTGCTAAGTTACAACTCAACATTTTTCAGCCAAAGTTTCAATACAGAGCAGTTGTTCTGGTGTCCTCAGCCAGAGATCCCATGGAGGGATGTAGTTCAGGAGTTTCTTTCTGTGGTGGAGCCAAGCAGAGACGGTATATAGTTCTGATTTGCAATTTTAAGGTTGCCCTTTATTGCTGAGTGCACAGAAGCTGAGGAAAATCACAACAGGAGAGCTGAAACACTAACCCTCCCTTCTGTTTCATTGTGGAATATTTATTGGAGGACTACTGGGAGTTTCTCCTGCTCTGGAAGAGGATACTGCTGGCAGAGTTGACCTTAACAGAGACACGGATCTGCTTTTCAAAGGGCTCTGTGTGTGTGTGCACGCCAGTAAGTTCAACACAATTTCTAGATTTCCATGTATATTCTGAACTGCAACATAAAGGTCAGTGATGACCTTTCTTACTTCTTGCTGTGGGGAGGTGGAGTTAGATGCAATATCCTTATTTTTATTTTGCTGAGTTCTTTACAATTACTAGAGACTAATCTAAGGAATAAGGGGTGAAAAACACCTACTCCTCTTTCTGGAGATAATTTCCCCTTAAAAATGCTTTTGTCTAGGAAATATGAGAATGATGTGGGGCTTCAGGAAATTGTTTCTGTTATTGGAAAACCATTGGTAAATTATTTTACTCTAAAACTCTCTAATTTATTTTAACCTAATTCAGTGAACCTAAGGCCAAACCACTGAATTCTTCCTAACAACTTTGCAAACAGCCTGGCACACAATAGTCAGTCTGTTTCCTGACTTGCAGATCACAGACAGTAGAAGAGGCTTGGCAAGTCAGATGTAATCCCAAACTGAGCCTGTTGTTTCAATCCTTCAGTTTTACCTGAAATGCTACTGAGGGAGAAGGGACAACTGAGGATGCTGCTGTGAAAAACTGTGTGCCACAGGGAGACACAGTCTTCTGTTTGTTCCACAGCTGGTAGCAGTAAATACAGTTCTGAACTGCAGGGTGGGAAAACGTCACTGTTCACTGCTCCTTCTCAGTTTACCAATGCTGGGCTCTATAAACAATACAAATTAAAAACTTCCACATCAATCTCCATTCCCCTCTAGATTTCACATCCCCTTTCATTTGATTGTTTCATCAACTTAATTGCAACTTTCTCCATTCAACAGAAGAAAAAATAAATCTGTTTGTTTCCAGACTTCCCAATAATGTTCTCTCTTACTTCCAGGGAGGCTGGTGTGGGCAGATGTGGCCAATCTGATCCTCTTTCTGTGGTTTTGGCCCATTTTTGTACTGAACAGGGAAATGTCTACCCTAAAACATGGCTACACAAAACTTGACTGCTTTGTGCATCCACATAGAATGAAAAGCAGTAACATTCATATAAAAATTGTTTGTGCTGCATTGTTTGCCTTGTTTTTTATTGCTGTTTTGGTTTGGGTTTTTTTTGCTTTGGTTAGGGTAGCACTCTAGCTGTGGGGTAGTACTGCCAGGAGTTTTTGTAAGGAACTTGCTAGGGTAAGTATTTTAACATTCATTGCTACTCTACTAAGCTGAACTTGTACTTAGATTTTGTGTGCTCCACATTGTGGGGCACCAACCTGGAAAGCAAAGGACTGGTGGAGTTTGGGTAAAACAATCCCTCTGTCACTTGGTCATCTCTTCTGTTTTGGAGAGCTAGTACTATTTTCAAAGCAGTGTCCAGTAATAAAGAGTAAATGTCTGCTGCTGCATCTGTCATAAGCTCGTCATAGTGTTGAAGTTGCTAGTGAGTTTTGCGACTGTCCCCTTCGCAGTGTCTGAATATGACTGTCTAGGGCATTACCACTGCTTGTTTTTCCTGTTTAACACTGCTGTGGTGTAAGTAGACTGGGGGCATGATGTTCTTCAGGGTTGTAGGAAGTACAACCTTCATAAGGCTTGGTAATGCCTTGGCAGTAACTATAGAGTTACACCATTCTGGGTTTCCTCCATGAAGTCTGAATACAGATAGAAAATAACATATCTCATTTAGAGCTCTGTTAGATAAAAGCTTCATTTTTAGCTTTAAGCTGGTTGGCAGAATGTAGGTTAATACATTTACAGTACTGAAGGTGGCTGTATTAGGCTGTTCAGATGAATTAGGAGGCAAGCTGATGTCTTGGCTCAAAATATTTTGAAAAACTGCCCAAGTGTGCAAGTTTTAACTGTCCTTCACACACTTGCCCCTTGCCCATTTTGTAGCAATATGTCTTGCTAGCCACAGCTGCATTGCAGGGGTCACTCAGGGAGTTCAGAGAGATGAACTGCTTTTAGACTTTTTCTCCAGCCCATTAGGCAAGTGCTCTCTATCTTCAGTGTCAAATATGACAGTCTTTCTTTCTATCTGTTTTCCTGAAAATACACATTTCTGTGGGCACTGCAAGGAAAATTACTGCCCCTGCTAATGTCTGAAACCTGTCTGATGGCACCACAAATCTGTAATTGAGTATAGGATGTTGTTTGGTACCTGCAATATGTCCTTTTCTTTGCGAAACACCCTCTTCAAGAAAACTCCAATGATAAAGGGAAGCTCATGGAGTTTATTACTCGGCCGAATCACAAGTTTCCTTTCTTCTGTCCCTCTGTGCAGAGGCAGATTTATTTTACTGTTGCTGGTGAAGATTCAGAATGGCACAAGCAGGTTTTTCTTCTAAGCCTGCAGGTCTACCTTTTTTGATTTGACAAACCTGTTTTGTGGAGTCTGTGCAATGAAATTAATGATTCCACCTGTTTAAACAGCTTTCTCTTTAATTTCTGAAAAGAAGCCTACAGATGAGGCTACAAAATTATTTGCATTCTAATCCAGGTATTCCATTGCCTATTAATATTTGCATGATGTTCTGTTCCCTCAATAAAATAGTCTCATACCTTCAGTAGATTCTTAGGCAACACAACTGCTTAATGAAAGGTTAAATTAATGATTCCACCTGTTTAAACAGCTTTCTCTTTAATTTCTGAAAAGAAGCCTACAGATGAGGCTACAAAATTATTTGCATTCTAATCCAGGTATTCCATTGCCTATTAATATTTGCATGATGTTCTGTTCCCTCAATAAAATAGTCTCATACCTTCAGTAGATTCTTAGGCAACACAACTGCTTAATGAAAGGTTGAAGTTGGAGAGAGTTCTTTTTTTGACTGCCTTCCTTCATTTTTTATTTAGTCCATTTTAAGACTTAGAGAAATCATCAATGCAGTCTGTCTAAGAAATTGTGAAGCTTAGCAGTAGGCACACACTCAAAATCAAGGTGGGATATATATGGAAAATAGTTAATTAACAAGAATCATCTTGTAAAATAAACATATTCTTGATGTTGCCTCTCCTAACTTAGCTGATTCTTTTTCCGTTTAGGAGGTTATTGTATTCTTGTGCACATCTGTGTGAATCAGTGCAGCACTACTCCCTGTTGCATCTTGGGCAATGTGAAATTCCCTTTTGAAATCTAATTCCTTCCATTATGGTTACTGCCTATGGTTGCTCGACACTGTATATCGTGTTCATGTGGTATCCCTTTCCGAATTAGGAGTGGTAGGGTGTTACAGCAGATCCCGTGGCAAATGACACAAACACAGTCAGTGTCACTTTGAGTGCCCTGTTTATTAAAAACAGGAGATAATTTTGTCCTAATGAGCAACAGGATAGGCATAGTTTAGAAAGTGGGAAAAATAAGCAGAAATACGGAGTTTGCAAAAGGAAAGTTACCCCAAGGAGTCTTGCAGCGTCCTGCAGGTCCAATCATTGCACAGTGGCAGAAGTGTCCAGTGAAAAATTGGTCTGCTTGCTATTTATTCTTTTGCCCTGCCCAGTCTCTAGAATTTTCTACCTCTTTCTCCCAATCAGTCCTGGCAGTTTTACCTCGCTTATTAATACCCGAACATAGTCCTGCCTTCTTGTTCTGTAAGTGCACGTGTGCTAGGTGGACTTTGAGGGTGGAGGGTGCCTCAGTGAGGAAACTATCCTCTATTGAGGGTTGTCATTGCTCTATCTGTTTTGACCTTATCTCTGATGCATGTGTCCTTGCCATGGTGGTCATGCTGTTAAACCACAACCAACCAACATGGCAAAAATGTCAAATGCCAGTGACAGCCTCCCTTTTTCATGCCTAACAGTTTACACAAAGGAAAAACGTTGAGACATTTTTTAAGTTTGGATCAGAGTCTCACACATAGTGAAGGCTGGCATGGTCACTCACCTCCCAAGTTATTGCTCTGCAATCTGATTTTAATCCAGTTGTCCATGCTAAGAAGGATTTTAAAAATAATTAAGTGTAGGAGTTACTAAAAGTCATTAGAAGCCAAATTTCTTAAATTCCAGCACTGATCATTCTCACTTTTGATAATTCCCTAAGTAGGAGATTACTTACATAAGAGGGAATGAGAATAAATCTCTTTATATAAAAAATTAATAAGTAGGAAAAAAACTTTCGTCAGAGGTTGAGGATAGTGTGGGAGCATCAATTCTTTCTTTGCTCTCTTGCCAGTTTGGAGTTTTGTCTTTGTGCTTTTCTGGGAGAACAGTGTCTTTTATTCAGGCAGTTCTCCTTGTTCTGACTCATGCTGATTTGAGGCTCTCAGAAATACAAAGACTGTAGGCTGTCCAGCTCTTTTATTTCTTCCAGAGGCGATAATATCCACTGCTGAAATGCAGCATGCTGTCTTGTGGCTGATCTCATTCACCAGGACTCAACTGTAACTTCATGCTATTTTACTGCCCCAAAACCTTAGGGATGTGCATTTCTCTGCACTGAATATTTCCGGTGGGAGATAGTTCACTTCACTATGATATTTTCAGACATGCTGCTCACCTACCAATGCCTGATGGGCTTAAGAGGGGGCAAACATATGGTCTCCCAGTGACAGACATTGGATTTCCCTGACCTAAGAGCAACCCAAGCTGGTATTCCCATAAGTAAGCTCAAGTGCCAAGTCAAAATCTAACAGTGAGTTAATCCTGGTTAGTGCACTTAATTGAAAGAAAGCCTTCATTAGCCTAAATGTACCTTTCTGACTCAATACTCTGATTTTCTCTAGAACTGTATATAAACTCCCATTATAATTTTCCCCTCCTCTTTCCCACAACCAATTTAATTTGTAGTTATCTTTGACGGTGGGTGACACTTCTGAAGCTCTTAAAACAGCTTTGATGCTTATGTGCTAATGTATTTTGCAAATGAAGGAATTAAAGCACTTTTGTGGGTAGGAGTCAGATTTAGCAAACAAGTTATTAAAGTAACTTGTAACTGATGACACATATCAGCACAGTTACTGGGGTAGATTCTGCAAAGCTAGGCAACTATTGGTCTCTGCAATGATCATATCTTTTTCACTTAATTACAGTAACACTTTATGGATCCAAGGGCAATTCTTTCCAGCAATAAAATATTTATTGACTCAATTTCAGGTGAACATGTACATTTTTTGGTGACATTCTATTGGTGTATGCAGAAATCCCAGCAAAAGAGCTCCATGCTGAGCTATATGGAGGATGGGAGCTCTGAACTAGAATCCTGCTTTCATTCAGAATCTGATTGAAGACAAAGAGTTTTTTTAAAATACCTAGAAAGGAAACAAGGTCTTCTTTTTTGTCTTTCTTTTTTTTTTTTTTTTTTAACAACAGTGGACTTTTCATAGTAGTTTTTGTTTAATTTTGTTCTGAACTGCCTTTATAATAGCAATGATAATACAGTACAAATACAAGTTTCAAATTGAAAATAGTATTGAAATGAAAGGTAGAAGTGTTTCAATTTTCAAACAAACCATGAAAGGATATTTTGCAGACCAAAGTCCTTGCCTTGGCTCCTGGCCTTCTGTGGAAACACTAAATTGAGGAACACCATTCCTGAACCATGACAGTCCTATTTTTGCAGTATACTGAGTTTGAATTTATCACCTTATCCTGATATTAAAAAAACCAAACACTTGAAAGTGTCTGAGAAATGACCGCTCAGCATCCCAAACCAGAAGCATATGTTCCTATTGTTCAGCTTGATATTGAAAGTTAGGGTTCAACAGGGAAAACCTCCAATGAAATGTATTAGGCTTTCACACTTCAGGTAACTTATTTTGAATCTGGACCTAATTTACGGTGTTCTTTGGCTAAAATTATGTCTCTGAGATAAGCTCCTCTCAGACTGTAACTCCCACTTCCTCTACTGTTGCTTCATAGAGTAATACCTGCACCTTTTTTTGTAAATTTTAATTTTTCTTCTGTATAGAAGCGAAATTTGATAAGATTCTTCAGATTTTTGCATCTTTAAATTTTCTTTTAGGTTTTGTAACAATAAACTGTTTAACTTCCAAAAACTTCTCTATATAAGAAGACTTCATTCATAACACAGAGATAGTGCAGGAACATAATTAAAATTCCTCACTTTAGTTAATTATTCTTGAAAACTGCTGCATCTTTTTTGCTCCAGTCTTCTCAGACGTGCTACTTCAAAATCCTCATTACCCTCCAGATAAGCTTTTGTTATTGAAGCACATTTTAGAGTTGTATACATGTGGTTTCAATTTCCAAACGATGAGTCTCATCTGAAGCCAGTAGTCAGTAGGAGCTTTTCTGTTCTTTTTAATGGCTGTTGGATCCACCTTAGTATCTTTATCCTGTGATAGAGCCTATGTGACCAGCTCTTAAAATAACTCCACTTCCTGTTCAGCATTTAATCCTTAAACTTGAAAGGAACATAGCTAAACCTGTGAATGCCTGGATTTCAGTGCTAGAGGTGTTTAGCCTGCAGTTTATGGATGGTGGGGATTTCTGAATTAAAGTCCAGAAATTGTCACTTAATGCAAACAAAGACTATTTTTTCCTTTCAAAAAGAACAACAGTCATTTACAAGTAAATAAGTAATTTCTATTATATTAAGCAACTATGATACCTTTAATACAAGGCTAATATTGACTATTGATTAAAACATGCAATTTTATGTTTTAGATAATTCTGGAATACCAATATGTAACTACAGATTTGAAACTTTTTTTCAGGCAAGGAAATAGCTTTGACACTCATCTCTAGATGACTAACCTTTTCTGACTTGGAGGGGTAAAGATTTGAAGAATTCTGATAAGGACTTTAAGGAAATCAGTATTATGGTCTTGGTGTGTGTTGCGAATGAGTGTTTTACAGAATTTTTTAAGCAACTTTAAAACACTCATTTGCAATAGTGTGGTACCATTAGAGGTACTGTTTCCAGGCTTCAGTTGCAAGCACACATACTGCTTTGAAACCTGCAGTTAGAAAGCCCTTGTGGTCCATTTTATCTAGTGGAAGGTGTTCCTGACCACTGTGAGAGGTTTTGAACTAGATGATCTCTAAGGTGCCTTCCAACCCAAATCATTCTATGGTTTTATGAGTAGTATTTAGTTTTCTGTGAAAATCCAACAACCAAAATCCTGTAATTTAAAGGTAGTCAAACACATTCACTGAGAGGAGAAAACAGCCTTTTGCCCTTAATCTTGCCATAGCCTAATCATTCTCTTACCTTGGTCCCCGGAGAAGCATGTACTGCTTTCTGGAGATGTGAGCCAGCATCAGTTTTTCAGAGGCTGCCTTTGCACCTGTTGCTTGAATAAATTGCCATTGAATTATAAAGATGTTGCTGTAATATATCTGCCAGGAGGTATAATTTTCTGGCAGGACTTTCTGCCTGCCTGCTAACTTTATATGGTAATGTGTTTTGATACTTGTCAAAAATCTACGGTTGATCATAGTTTAGGGGCAACACTGAAAGCTGAATTCAGTCAGGAGAAGACATATTCACTGTGAGGGGATTTTCGTAAACATATTGCTCCAGGCTATGTAAGCATCCTGTCTCTCTTCCTATGGCCTCCTAGTCTCCTTCAGCAACTATTAAAATATACAGGCCAAAACCCTTATGTATCTGGACATGTTCAAGGGAACGAATTTCAGCATAAAAAGGGTAAAGAGATAAATGTTTCCATGGCAATACATTTAGAGTGCATGGTTCAGAAGCAAAGATTGGTCTTATTGTTACTGTCATATCAAGGGCTGTCAAGTCATATTCAGTGTTGTGTATAGTAATTGGGAAAGTTAGTTAATCCAAAGGAAAACTTCTTTCACATGGAGAAGGCTAATCAAAAGGTTACTATTTATGGCATCACTTATGAACAGTTGTATCATGAACCTGGTTTTGGCCGCTTTTATTTAATATCTAGAGGCTTTTTCAAGAATTCCTTGAAAGAAAAAAGGTTTAATCACTGCTATCCTTGATTTTCTCAAAATAAAATGCCATTCCATCACAGATTCTAGCAGTGACTGCATTGAGACCTTCAGTATATTTCAATATTTAAGAGTGAAGGGATTTCTTTTTTAAAAAAAATTTGAGAAAGTGAAAACAATTGGAAAATAATCTAGTATAAAAATGACATAGAAAATATATGACTAGCATATAAACAATTGGAAAAGAACCTCTGACTGGTATAAGGGGTTTTGCTTGATTTATATTTACATGCAAAACACTGTTCAGGGACAGTCCAGGAGGTATCTTCAATCCCAATGCCTTTTCTTTCCTATTAGCTGGTATTGGATGCTTATGACAATAATATAGGAACTGACAAGTGCAGAGCTGTATTTTTTCCTACCTTGCATTTTAACTCTGAAGTGCAGGAACTTCAAAAAGTTACATATGCATTTTTGATAGCCCTTGATGGACTTCCTGATTGGGTTTTGAGCTCATACATTTCTTATGCAAATCCACTTTTCCTAATTTGTACCTTCACACTTCCAACATCTTGTGGCACTGAATCCCACATTATAATCATGTCTCTTCTGAAAAGATCCTACCTGATTAATTCAGGCTAAAATACTGGCACACAAGCAAGCGGGTATAAACTAGCATGAATATATTTAAGGTTAGAAATTATAAGAACAGTCCTAGCAATTCCAGTCAGACTTTTAAGGGCAGTCTGAGGAAGGAACATGAGAAGTTTGTCAGAACAATTATAAAATGTACTTGTACGTGATCAACCATAATGACTCAGGTATTTTCCTACAATAAGTTCCTTTTTTCTGCTAACTTTTAAATCAATGATGGTACATCTTTCTTTCTACAAAGCATGAAAAGTTAGGGAACACAGCTCCTGTCAACATTAATTACAACTGTTATGAAGTCAAAAGGCTGTTAGGAAAAAAGCACTTGAAAAGCATTTGTAATTTGTAAAACAAGGACTGATCTATTGTTACCATTAAGAGCCCCATATTTTGGAATACACAGTAAATCTTGCAAGTTGTGGAGACCTGTTATGTAGAAAACATCATTTTGGCACCCTGGAAAATTGCCAATTGAGTTTCAGTATGTTCCCTTCAGTCTTTGGTTCTGGACACTAGAACAGCCATAAATTACCTGAGGGCATTTTTATTTCCTGCCTCCTCAGGACGACTCCTCTGCTGTATTTAGCCTTTCAGTTGCCTAATTTGTAAACACTTGCCACAAATTCTGTAATTAATTGACAGGCAAGACTACACATTGGTTGGAAGTAATCGAAGATTACTCTTCATTGTAAGAGCACACTTTTGGTGGATCATTTAAAATACATATGCAGATTAGAGGCAAATATAAACAATAATTAATTGTGAATGCAAACAGTACATTGGTTTGGAAGGTGTGCACAGAGCTCATCTGCTTTTCTGAACCACCATGCTCTTTAGAGCCTGCCTTTAGACTGGAATACAGCTCCCTGGCCTCTGCACACGAGAAAAGGCTCAGAGGAGATGGAGGATGGTGACAGAGTTGAGTTTTGGTTAATAATGAGCTAAGCCACAAACTAAAGGCATTCCCCACCTGACAGCTACCCAGCCAAATTCCACCTTTTACAGACACACTCTGTCTCCTCTTATTGCCAGCTGAAATAAATCAAATGCTGGAATGAGTCAGCAGAGCCAAGTTAACATTTCTTTGTAGGATTGCAGCAACAGCTGAGCAGCCTGGGCCTGCAAAAGCATCTAGCTTCTTGTCAGGAAGATGGATTATTATGTAGATACAATGAGATTCTGACTTAAACTGGTATAAATCAAATCAGAATCGGCCCCTATAAAGCTGACTGGTTGAAACTGTTGATTTTTCTGTTCTATTTCTTTACACGCTTTCCTGCAGCACCTCCTGAGCTACATATGTTTTGTCCATTCAGATCAATGTATTTATTGGTTTATGAAGTGGCCTGCATCCTCAAAAAATTGCTTTGATTAAAGTCCTAGATAACTTCCTTCTATTTCAAGTGCTGAGTATGGCTGAAAATAATTCATGCTGCACACTAAATACGTTTTTTTCTGCAAACATGGCCATGTAATGCTTTAGTTATTTCCATGTAGTTTCAAGTTTGATTCCCTTTGAAATTGCTTACAGAAATGACTGAAACTTTATTTAAGTAATCATGTTGTAAATATTTAAATGGCACTTACTTAAATAGCATCAGGCTGTCAAATAGTTTTAAAGATGTTTCTGTGTAAGCTCAGCAAAAATGAGTAGCGTGTGTGATTCTGGTTCTTGTGTGTAATATGTGGCTGAGGTAAATCGGTAGATTTTGGCTGAGTTCTTTCTTTAAAATTCCTTATGGTTTCTTGGAAGTGCACACTCAGACATTAGGCCTGTGACTGAGTCAAAATGTGTTGATTTTTATGATTTATCTGTTGAGAATGCAAATCAGTAGCAGAATTACAGAAAAATTATGAGTCTATTACCCATTGGGTAAATTTTCACAACTTGCTCTATAAAATTCACCTAAGCTTTATTTTGTTGTTTTTTTTTTTTTCTGTGAGATAATGGATGCTATATAAAAAGAACTTACCTTCAAAACTTGCAGTATTTATATTCTGGTTTGAGACAAAGGATCAAGATTATTAATTGCTCATGCAGCTTATTGACCAAAAAGTGTGCATTCTGACTGGAAATGAAATCAGAACATAGAAGCAAGAATAGGGAACCATGCCAATGTATAATTGATATAAGAGTATAAGTCACATGGTATAATGTGACTTATTAAATTCCACAAAAAGAATATCCTTTGAAGATTTTCTCAAGTAACTTTTTTTCTGCTATCAACACAAGAAATAATTCTTGTTTGAAAGGAGAGGTGAAAATATTGTGCTAACTGGCTTTTGCCCTGTCTTTTGATATGATATAAAAAGCCTATTTCCCATCACATTTATGAATGTTTTGTCAGTTATAGTATAATTTTACTGCACTTCTCTACTTGGAGACTCTAATAATATATGTTTCACCCAAACACAATTGCTGTTTGAGTTGGCTGTGAAGTACTGGTTGCAAGTACTGTTTTGAGTATTTGAGATCAGAAATACAAAATGCAGGTTAAATTGTCTGAATCAAATAATTTCAGTTCTCTGATCTTTGTGCCACATCTCATTAAATACAGTAGTCCATAAATACAATTATAAAGGCTCAGTACCCAAAATATGCATAGTACTCACTGGAGTTTAAACTAAAATATTGTCATATAAGTGAAATAACATGAGAGAGGCAAGGCCAGAACAGGCTTGCTTTGAATTCAGTGATACAAGAATTTTCAGCTAAAATGCCCCCACTAATCCAATAGCTGTTTAGTAACGTTTCACTGCTGTACTCTTTTTTTATCTTCTTGTTTTCCAGTTTCTGAAGGAAGGAAATCTGTCTTGCAATGATCTACATAAGTCAAATATTGAACCTGCCCTGTTCTAAATGTTTTATTTGAGGTACACATTTTCCTTTATTTCACGTGAAAGTGCCATGGTTTGGGTGGATTATGTGTTAAGCTCACTGGTGCACTGTTTTTCCAACACAGGGATATCCAATATGCTGCAAATTCACTGGAGACAGTTTACCCAAGAGTCCTATTTGTCTCTTGATAGATTTGCTTTCCAAACATAGAAATAACATGTAGCTACATGCATTGCTTTGAGTTGAAATGATAGTGAGTAACTAGCAATATTGATGGACCAAAACACTTCTGCATGTTTGCCAAGATGACAGTGTTGGGGATTGGTACACAAATTCGGGTGCCTGGGCATCCTGTTTGCAGTTCTGTAACTCACTGGCTTTGGGAAATTGAGGATGTTACTTATTACCATTTTTTCGTATAATTGAGGATGTTACTTATTACCAATCTTTTAGTATAATTGAGGATGTTACTGATTACCAATCTTTTAGTATATCTTTTCTTTCCTTCTTCTCATTATTTTCCTATTCAGCCAGAGAATTGCTGTGTATTACATTTGGGCAGTATCATTTTAGCTGTCTTTTGTTGTATCTTCTCTGGCCTCTTATCCCCTCAGATATAAGGCACAAATAATCTGTTGCAGATGCTTTAACATCCAGAAATCGGCAGATTTCTTTATAATGTTATTTCTTTTTTGATTTTAGTTTTAGGATGTACAATATAACCTCAGATTTTCTTTGAGAATTCTTCCAAAACCAGGTAAGACTTAAAGAAATTTTGGGTTCAAAACCTCATTGTCAGCAGTAAATGTACAACCACCCTTAGCTTACTCAGGCCATTTGTGTCAATGAGAAATTAATCAATCCATAGGCAGCAAAGCTGGCAGAAGTACTGTCCCAGTTTCAAAATAGATTTCAAGAACTCTTATATTATTTTAAAAAAAGGCCAGCCTGATTCCTACTGCACAGGCATATAACACAGGAGGCTCAGCTCTGAGAAGCTCAGAAGAGCTAAACAATTTTTTTCTTCTCTTTTTTAGTTTTTTAAATATGTTTAACTGAGGGGGTTTTGTCTTTTATAAATGACAATAAAGAAATATAACCTCCCACAAGATCATAAATTATTTCAAAAATTTATGGGTTTGCCTGTAGTTTTAGGAGAGGAGAATTTTACCTCATGATCTAACTTTAAAATCTCTGTTTTACTCTGAGGTAGCACTAGCAGTTAGTATTTTCAGTATGCACAGTCCCAGGAACAAATTAACATATTTTTACAGCTTTAGAGACTGATAAGCAATTCTTTTGTGGACTGCCCAACACACCATGATCTGCACACCAGAGATGTCAGTCTTATTCTACTTCCCATTTCAAAGTCAGCAACAAAACTGGTGGCATGCAAATTGCAGATAGTGTGAAAATGTTTCTGTATAAATAGTTTCCCTGGTCAATGTCCATCTAAAATGAAAACCAGAAAATATATGAGCATAATTCAGAGGATTACATGGCTTTCTTGGAATAATGTGTTTTATGGGTTTCATTTGTTGCTCATGTTTTTTCCCTCTGAGCAGGAGCTGCAAATAGTTTTTTCTTTGACCTGCTTGCAATACAAAATATTGGTCTGATAATTTCCTTTCATTTTAAAGACTCATCAGGGAAGACTGGTTGGCATGAAATAAATAGAAATTAGGGATCATATTGAAGTATTCAGGAAAGCTGGAGTTCATAAAAATAGAGTCAGTCTATGTGTGCTCTTTGATGTTACGGTGATGACTGAATCTGCCTGATCAAATCAGGCTGTTCCTGGATCAGGTGAGCAAATGTTTAGTTACAGCTATTTACCTATGCCAATTTGCATTAAAAATTTCTTGGGTAATTGTCAATAGGAGAACAAAAGAATGTGGCTTAAGCAATTAATTATAATTTAGTCCATAAACATTTTGCAGGAAGGGCTATGTTTTCATTCAGTGCTTGTGAAGTATAGCACACCTGATAATTTTTTGTAGGACAATCCTGATTTATGTCTCTTTGGAAATGCTCTGACCTTGGTTTCTAGAAAGTAAATGATCAGCTGTGGATAGTGCCGCAGCTCTAAGGAGCAACTTTACTTTTTCTCCCATTTCCATTTTGAATTGCTCTTTACCATGCAGCATGCATGTTTAAGCTTTTAAAACAAAGGATTCAGGCATATGTATGTGCATAATGTTCTGTTTCTGACAATGCTGCCTTGGGATGATGTGTGACCTGGTAGATACTCTACAGAGAGTATGGGAATCATTGATGGGATTTTTGCTCTACTACTTTCATTGACCACTGCAAAAGTTGCATTATTGTGCTTAGTGCTGACATAATTGTCAGATACAGTGTGAACACCTCTCCAGCCATCTTAAACCTTCTTTGTTGTCTGTGTTTAAGGCCTCAGTATTTACAGGGGGTTTTAATTCCAGAATGAACTGACTGTCCTTTTAATCAATCTGGCGACCTTCACCATTCCCATACAGGAAATTTCAGCTGAGGTGGATTTCAGGAATTTAATCTGAGAGATAGTGATATTACCCTTTATCACCCTCTCTTAGTTGCTTGACCTTATCAGGCCTATTAATTTAATGAAAACACAGATTAATTTTAATCTTCATAGGCCCATCCTCACACATAATACAGCACTCCCATTCCCAAGCACCATAGTTAATAAGAGTAAATGTAGATAGTGTGTAGAGGGAAGCAATCAACTGAGTCTCCTTTGACTTAAGGTTCTCCATTCTCCATGGTCTGGTGTTGCCTTCAGATATCCAGAATTCCTTCTCCCTACTGGTTTCTGGGAGTGTATGAAACTGGTGTGTGACATAACAGTACTGACTGATAAGCAACATTGCAGGATGAAATAAGTGGCCTATGATTTCTGGAATTTTAGTTTAAAATAGAAAGCTAGCTCACTTCCATTTTCTCTCCTGTGTGTTTTTCTTTTTTGTTTGTGTTTTTTGTTTGTTTCATTTGAGGGGGTTTGGTTGGTTGTTGTTTGGTTTTTTCTTTTTTTTTTTATTTTTTTTTGTGTGGGTTTGTTGTGGTTTGGGTTTTTTTTTTGGGGGGGGGGATGTTGGCCTTTTTGTTTGTGTTTGCTTTTGGTTTTTTTTAAAGGCTAAAATAAGATGCTATTCAGATTCTCATCCAAACCAGAAAAGGTCTTTCAGTTGGTCTCTGGATTATACCCATAAATAGTTACAGGTGAAATATGACTAAAGTTATTACACAGAAAATACATGTGAAATCCTACCCTGGTTGAACTTAATAGCAACATTGCCCAGTTGAGCAGGGTCAGGCTTTCAGCACAAATTTATGTCATATTTAACCTCTTCCTTCTCCTTCTTCACAAAGCTTACTGTGTTAAATTAGAATTTTAAATAAAATGTTAAGATATAATAAACTGATAAATATGTTGTTTGCTTTCCTTATCAGCAAAAAGACAAAATGCAATTCTTGACACTAATTACTGATTTCTAAGGCATTTCAAGTATTTCCTTTATTTAATTGCCAAATGATATTTTTTTTGTACTAACAAGAGCCATGCCTGGCATGAAAGCACCCAGGAGAAGCTTTCGTTGTTCAAGAACCTTTGTTTCTTTCCACAATCAACAGATTTATAGCTAATAGCAAATTTCAGAAACCAGGTCATCAGTGGATTTCTCTACTTAGTAATAATGAATTCAGTTGATGTTCATGTTGGCTTGAAGCCATCTGCCTTGTGTCTTGAAATCCAAATGTATCTTCCCACACAGATGCCCTGGGATTGAGCAGTGTGTTCAGTACTGAAATTTCCTGGAAAATTGCTCTTCTCAACACCTTATAAAATAATTGAAGGACAAAATAATTTAAAATCCTGTCTATGACTACTAGTTTACTCTTCAGTATATAATGGGTGTTTATGAGCATAAATAGTGTCTTATGTCAATTAAAAGTTGCCTATTCTAATTTTATTCTCAATGTCTGTTTTAAGAGTGTGACGTCCTCCTCCTTGAATTTTACATAAAAGGGAAAAAAGAAAAGCACGAAGATTGCAATTGGGCACCAATTATGAAGTTTCCCTCTTTTCTAATGATACAAGAGCTGCCATTAATTGTCTGCTATTCATTTTCCTTCTCATCTACATGCAGGATACGAAGATTTTCATCACAATCCTCTCTTTTAAATTGCTGATTTTAGAAAACTATTTAGTCTTCTAATCTTTCTATGTTAATCTATGTGGAAAGTAATTTTGACATCAGTCTTTTCGGTCTGTTTCACTCTGTTTTGCTAATTATGTAGGGTTAGAACAGTGTTTCATTGTCAGCTGAACTACTTTAGTATTTGTTTGAAGCTAAGAAGTGTTAGTTTTCCTCACCAAGTGACATGGTTGGAAACATGCATGAAAGAGGCTTCTGGGAATAAGTTATGGATGTACCTTTTTCATTTCACTTGGCATTCATTGTAGATAACCACTGAAATTAAGTTTTATGCACTAGTGATATTGCTGACTTGAATTACGAAGAGATGTGATAAACTATGGAACTTGAGCTGTAGCTGTGAACATCACTAAATATACAAGATAGATGGAAGATACAGCAAAAGTAAAGGTTCTGAAATAAACAGGAACAGAGAGAGCAGATAGAATTTTAAAACTGTGACAGGGGAAGCAAAATGTACCTTTCTGACTGGATTCTCATTAAAATTAATGCAAGCCATTGAATTAGTGATGTGAAATAGAAGTTCCTGGCAGTTGGGGATTATACATTTAGGGTAATTTGTTTGATCTGTTTTGTTACCTTTTTGTTTTTCTTAACAGTTCTCAAGATGGGAGAAAGAAATAAAGTGAGGGAGAGGGGAGGGAGCTGGCAAGAATTAGATTGAGCTAATACACTACTTGCAGCTAAGTGATGAATGGAATTCATTATATTTGTCTTTCAGGCTTTAGATGAAAAGCTTATAGCAGTTAATGTCTGGATATGTAATTAACCTTCTATTTTATCTTTCAGACTCTTAGAAACTAGGCCAGATTTTGAAGTGTTGTGTCCCCTGTTCCCCCTCTCCCCAAAACCAAGCAAACAAACCCTCCCTCAATCAGAGCCTTTTTCTTCACCTACATCCAAACATTTTCCCACCTGGCTTTTCCCTTTGAGCATGCAGACCTTGCAAGCAGTACAGGTGGTTTCCTCAAACATTTTCGACAATGCCTCAAACATCCTTCACAGTTCTCACTCTTCATTCTCTTCAACTGGTAGGCTTTGTTCTCGTACACACTCTGTACATGTTTCTTTCTGGGTTCAACTGAAGTCTTGACTGAGGCAAAATGAAGGTCTGGTTTTATGCACTTGTATCTCACCAAGCAATGTCCCTTTATTTATGGCTCTATGTACTGGTTTGGGCTGGGGTAGAATTAACCTTCTTCACAGTGTACAGGGCTATGTTTTGGGTTTGTGCTGAACACAGGGCTGATAATATGGGGATGTTTGTATTATTGCTGAGCTGCGCTTGCACAGAGCCAAGCCTTTTTCTCTTTTCTGTATTGTCATGCTGGCAAGGAAGTTGGGGGTGCGTGGGAGATTGGGAGAAGACACAGCTGGGACAAGTGACCCAAACTGACCAAAGGGATATTCCATACCATATGACATCATGCTCAGTATATAAGGTGGGAGGAAGAAGGAGGAAGGGGGGACATCTGGAGTGATGTTCCCCAGGAACCGTTATGTGTGATGGGCCCTGCTCTCCTGGAGATGGCTGAACACCTCCTGTCTTCGGGAAGCAGTGAATTAATTCCTTGTTTTGCTTTGCTTGTGTGTGCAGCTTTTACTTTCCCTGTTAAACTGCCTTTATCTCAACCCGTGTTTTTTGTAGCTTTTGCCCTTCCGATTCTCTCCCCCATCCCGTTGGTGGGGGACTGAGCAAGTGGCTGCATGGGGTTTGGCTGCTGCCTGGGGTTAAACCATGACACTATAAGAAAGACTAGTTGCTGCTAAATATTAGAAGGCCAGACAATAGTTCTTGCCTTTAAAGCTGAGTGGTGTTGACTGGCTTGTATTAACACTGCTTAGAGCTTTGTCTCTGGATACTAGAGAGGTCTTTGGTGCATTTAAAAACAGATCTAAAATTGAAATAACAAAGAAGTAATGCAAATTGTCAAAAGTCTGATACTCAGATTTGCTTCTTGGCTGCCTTTTTTATTTAGTGGTGCAAGCATACCTGAGGAGTCCTTGAACCCTTGTTTGACTGTATATGACCTACAGACCCTAAAGGGGATCCCATGCATCCATCAAAGTGTCACATGAGTAGCAAAAAGAACTGGACCTGTCATTTGTCCAAAACTAAACCACTAGGGAGAAGTGTTAATGAGCTGTGTAGGGATGCTTGCCAAAAGGATGGTTTTATAATACTAGCACTGGAGTTAAGTGTTTTGAAAGATCTGAAAATGCAGAAAATCATTTATTCAAAATGTATGATGTGTGAAACCAAACCTTTTCCTGGCATAATGATAGTTGTGTGGGAATCTCTGTACATCATCACACAGCTGTGAGGAGCCTGCACTGTGACTCACAGGTGCCCAGGATGATGGGCCATCAAAAATTGCTTGGAAAATGAATGAAAAGGTGTCTTTGATGTTCATCAGTGTGCACTGTATTAACAGTCCTGGACACTAACCAAAAGACCATGACTAAACCAAGCTTATAATGAGGCACATTGAGCCATTTCATTCTTCACACAAAGCAAAATTTTGAGGATTGTTAGATTCTGTCTACAGGAACATTTGGTACAGTGCAGGATTTGTATTAACTTTGTTACCATCTAAGCCTTTATGAGTCATGCTATTCATCCCCCATGACTAAGCAGCATATTTTTTTGAGATTTTCTTCTTTAATTTATAAATACAGTGTATAAATATTAATATACTGAAGAGAAAGTTAAAAAGTAACTACTGATGCCTAAAATCTCCTCTGTGAGGGAAATAAACCTGACTGAAAATTTCTTTATGAACAATGACATACAAATATCAGTTAGATAAGAAAAATAAAAAGTAGAAAATTATGTATTGCTCCCTGGGTAAAATCTTTAAATGGAACTGGATACTTTTTGACAGACATGTGCTAGTGTGTCTGTGAATTATTTTGATTCAACATGGAACCACTGGATGACTTTCTTTTGGCTGTTGGTGTTCTGCATCTCAGCTAGACCATTTTAATTGGGCCCTTCTACCTCTAAAATTTAGAAGGAAAAGCTTGTCCTCATTAAGCTGTGAAAGTCAGTGTCAGTATAACTGGCACTGTGTCATACTACTCAGTCATACTATATATGTGAGTATTGTACAAATCTACTGTTTTGATGGGAAATGTTCTTCATTGCATGTCCGGGGTTTAAAATTTTTCACCTTCACAGGTGATTTCCTGGAAAGTGTAGCAAATATTTCTGATACATTTACTTCCTAAGAATGTCAAAGAGGCTTGGTTGTTTTTGTCAAAATACAGAAATGCAGCATTATCTGGCAGCAGATTTTTTAGAATATTGAAGTTTTGTCTATAATGCTGAGTTCTAGAAGCAAACAAGAAATTGCACTAGAGAAAACCTTGAAGGAATACTTGCAGGAGAAAATGAAATACAACAAAAGGCAGGAAATGCAAACCATACTACAAATGTATGACACCTGTTAAAATGTTGTTCTTACAATTTATGCTGGAAAAAAAAGGCTGTTGATGTAAAGAATTTTAGTGTCAGAGGGTTTTATGGAACACCTTCAGCAAATGTTGGCACTGTTGTCTTTGATCATTGTGAAGCTTTTTTATGTGTTTGGACTGCAGTATGTTAGCAGAACTTTGGTTTGTAGATCCTATTTGAATCAGAAACCAGTTCAAGAGACAGAGTTGATGTGTCTGAGGGTGAAAAATTGCAGGATATTGATAGTAATATTTATTGCTGGGATTACCTCAGCATTTTATAAACTACTTTATAAGTAGATGAATTTGAACATCTAGAATAGTATAGCTGGAGTACATTTAATTTCTTCTGTAGGCTCCAACAATGTCTGTGTATAGTGAGAAGACATAAATCTAGGGGGAAAAGTTGTATAGAGTCTATAGAAAGGATGAGTATCTTCTGAAGGGGAGAGGCAAAAAACAGCTAAGCAGAGGGAGGCTTTAGAACAGCTTTCTGCATGATTCAGAAATGTCTTGTACTGTTACATCTACTTTTTGTGTCATACTTTACAAACTGAAGTCATCATTCTGAGTTCGTGGCAGCAGCTGGCTATGCCTCCACCACTTTCATCCCACCGGGGTCCTCCAAAAACATGCTAAATAGAGTGAGAATTTGCTGGCTGAAGTTTGATGAAATTGCAACTGGTTCAAGGACTGTTGTTTCTTCATAAATCTACCTCAAACTTACCTCCCTATTCCCATGGCAGAGATGGAAGAACAGCTTGTTACCCTGTAAAATACAGATTAAAATCAACACCATTCAGAAAAGAACTGGGATGATCAAATAACTAGCTCAGTAGCAGGAGTGCCTGTTATTCTCTTCACCATGTTTTGTGGATTACTCTGCACTTCATCAAAGTAATTACAAGATAGAGTAGTTTATGAATTAAAGAATGAATTTCTGCGTTAAGAGTATCACTGTGCCACAATGTGAACAACTAGGCCTACAGTTGCTGAGGGTGGTCAGTTCCTGACATTTAATTTGATATGCCTGTTCTAGTGCTAATTACCAGTTTATGGACTGGCTTGGTCATGTTAAACAGTAAGACTTGGCTCTACAAGGTAGTAAGGTTTCCAAGTTGTTTGTGGTTTAGCAAAAACGATGTGTACATGGATAATACTGGGTTTGATTTTTCATTTACATTATTGCAGGTCGGGTGTGTTTGGTAATACGGTATCATCACCTACTTCACCTTTGTCATTCATCAACTTTTGCAGCAGAACAACTGTACCTAGGTCTTTGTAAGGGCTGTTTAAACAAGAGGTTTACAAGCATCACCACACTCCTGGGAGATGCCAAATATTCTCTTATTTGGGTGGTTGGAGGTAAAGGGACATGTCAGTCACTTAAGTGTAAAAGCAGAATGCATTTGTTGTGCTGTCCCACCCAAGAAGGCAATCGGACTGGATGATGCCCTGCCTTGACTTTTTGGCAGAAAACAATAATCATATAATCACATGACAAAAGTCTGAAATTTTGTGAGCATGAATGCTTGTCAGGTCACAGAGGGATCTGTGGCCAAGCCTCAGTTGTGTGTATACTAGCTGTGTAAAGTAATAGAATCATAGACTATCTGGGGTTGGAAGGGACTCACAAGGATCATCAAAGTCCAACTCCTGGCTCTGCACAGGACAACCCCAAGAATAACACCATGTGCCTGAGAGTGTGCTCCGTTGCTCCATTGCTTCTGTGGTCTGACCAGGAGAATCAGCACCTGGTTGCAGGTGGGTATGAGCAGAGAAGGATGATAATAACTTCCCAGCTGGCACTGAATAATCAAAGTTTGATGGAATACATGGGCCAGGAAGAAGGTGCTTTGTTGCATGGCATCAGAAAGAGAATCTCCAACAGTCTGTCATCAAATTAATTGCTGTAATGTCTTGAGGCACTAGTTCTATAGAGGGGTCTGATTACCTAATAGTTCCAAATTAGAACGGGAATTTGCACCTGTGTGTATATTAAGAAGTGAGAAGGCACCTCCTTGTACTGCGTTGTTTCTTGCAAGGGGACAGGGCCAGAGGGGTCCTAGAAGAATGCTTGAACTGGTCTGAAGCACAGTGAAGGAATGACAACAGCACTCAAACAGCTGGAAATGATTAAAAGGAATAATTGCCTTCTTTTCTGTGATACATTGCCAAGTGGTTTCCAGATGAGCTAGTAAAGTTGCAGTCTAATTAGAGAATGTCCCTTATATCTTGTCTGCTTTACTGGGTGGACAAGATAATAGGATAAGTTTGTGCTGTAGGGATTGTGGCAAGGGTGAAAAATAATTCACCCATTTCATAAACTGTTGGAGCTAAAGCCACCGATCAAAAACTGCAGTGTTAACATAGCAGATGGCATAAAATGACTTCTTAAAAGCCCATTTGATGTGGTTTTGGCACTACTGCGTTTCTAGTTGAGAGATTTTTGAAGCTCTTGAAGTGTTAGAGCTGTCAGCTGGACTAGATGACTGTTTAATATTTTCACAGAGCAGTGCTTTATCATAGAGATGGCTTTCCTCCCTCCCTCTTCTTAATGATAAGCATGATAAGAAATTGGTGTTTTGTCATAGTTTACTCATATTCCATGGTGTTTTGCTTTCTGTTTTTTGGGTTCTTTTTTTAGTTTTGGTGGTATCCTCTGAGTCAGATGCTGAGGATGGTCTTTCCTTCAGTGTTAATTTTAAGTGAAGTTGTCAGTGAGAAGTATTTGCATTCTGGTAATTCTGGCTTGAAGAAAACAGAAGCCTTTAAGTTTCAACCATTGTTTATAGCTTTGTAAATTAATTCTTCTAACACATAGTAGTTAAAAAATGTTATTGAAAATCAGACCATTATTTTCAATATATTGAATATATTGATCAAACAGTTACTCAGAAAGGGTTGCTTTATGTCAAGTTTCAGAATTTAAAAGAAAATAAGGCACATCTCTTTTTAGTGAACAGCATTCATATTCATGTGGAACCTTTTTAAAAATAATTCAAGGGTATGTTCACAGTTAGATCATGTATGTTCTGGAAAATAAGCCAAATACCTTTAGCTTTCAAGAAAATAAATGACAAGAAGAATTGAAAAATGGGACACATTCTGAACATCAGGCTATTTAATTAGGGACTTAAAATGTTGTCCTAATACAGAACTTTGGACTAAGGATCCAAAATTTGAATCGAATGAGAATTCTATTCAGTATCACCTACATAAACATCAACTTACACATTCTAAAATTAATAGAAGTGTTATAAAGTCTTTAAAACATTTTCATATGGTGTCAGCAGCTGAGATGTATTATAGCAGTGAAGCCCATATAAATAGCTTGATGATGGTTGGTCAGAGATGGTTGGTGAATTTCCTGCATAACCGAATTTTCAATGAAAAATATAATGAATTTATTTTTATAATTCTAAAATATTTTTTCTTAATTTTGGAAAACAAACAAACCAACAAACGTTTTCTACCTTGAACAGCAAACAAAATATTTAAGTTTGTATTAGATTGCTTGAATGGAAATAGCTGTTTGCTTCATTAATTCAGAAGGGTTTGTGTTGAAACACTTCAGCAGTAAACTAAATCTTCCTGTGTTGCTGCAGTATGTATACTATGGGAGATATATTTCAGATGGTTTTTTTCCCAGATCTCCTATAAACATAAAAATATCCACTGTGACCAATTCTCCCAGGGTTTTTATCTGTATGATTACAGATCAAGTTTTAAATACAGTAAAAAAAACCCCAAACCAATCCAGGTTTTTTGGTTCACTAAGTTTTAATGTTTCCTGAGAAACCCAGGGAAATACCTGCTAAAAGCCAAATACTAAAATTTCTTAGAGAAAAGTGAAAATTGGTTTTACTGCTTGTTTTCTTTTCCAGTAACACTAAAGAATAAAGGATTTGTTGTTAGGCCTACAGCCAGAAAGGCCCATAAACACATGTTCAAATACATGAATGGTCCCATCAAAGTCAAAACATTAAATTTTTATCCTCAGAATATGTGGGTTTTTATAATTGGCAGTTGCAGAACAGACTGATGAATTAGCAGCAGATTTGGAATTGAATAAAACCCTCTTACTACCCATATTTGCATGAATAGGAATTCGTTAGAATTTGATGCAGTCTGAAAACTTTGGCCAAATCCTCCAGGAATGAGACATCACTTTGTTGAAATTAAAGCAGAAAACCTGGTCTGTTTATGTAAATATCTAGACAGCTGTCTAGTGTGGGTTTGGTTTGGTTTGTTTTCCTCTCTGTTACTGTCTTTTAACTGAATAGCTGTGTGATGTGTCTGCTCAGTTTTGAATCTGCAGCACTCAACTTTGTGATAACCAAATGGTTGCATTTTCAAGCCTTTTATGAATCTACAATTTAACACATTTAAACCAGGTTTTGCCCATTTGGACATCTCAGGCACCTTTGGTAACACCTTCTGAACTGTCCCTCAGCTGTCCACATGCAATGTTCTACATACTAGTGACAACTCCCTCCAGACAGCATTTTTTTCGGTCAGGCAGTGATGTAGTTGAAATCTCTAGGCTTCCAAAATAGGGTAAAGCACTTCATAAATACAATTATCCTTGTCCTGTGTAACTGTGATTTGAAATACGATCTCACGTGTGCTGGATAAATGTTGCAACCAGTAGACTACTGGTAATTCTGGGGTGTTTTTCCATCTTTTTGTCTTAGCTTTTCAGGCTAGGTAAATTGATATGGGTGGTCTAGGCAACTGAGCTATATATACACCTAACTTCAAGAAACTCCTCATAGCACAGAGTACTGAGCCTGCTTGTCACATGCCATGGCTCTTCATGGTGCCTATATTCAATATCTTTCCTGCTGGATAGGGCAGGCAGGTTTCCAACTCCATCTTGATATTACTTTTCAGTATGGGAGGTGTCTTATCTTACTACTGGTGACTGTACTGGGCACATATTTTAGAGCTGAGGGTACCCTAGGTAATAGCATGCTTGTAATGATAGGTTTTGCATGCCTGGATAAATAGCAAATTTATGATGGTGGCAGTAGATGGACGAAGTAATTGTATAACTAAAATTTTAAAATCAAATAAGTAATTTAGATTTCAAAAATTCATGAGTCAACTTTTTCTGACTTGCCTATTTCCCATTCAATTTGAAGGGAGGGAAGGCATTGTGGTTCTGCAAGTTTTTGATACAGAAAGGTATGCAACACCTGTTACTGCTTTTCTTACAAGGAACAGTCAAAGAGCTTTCTTCCAGTTTCTGTGATGCCTGTTTCTCCTGCAGTTTCCTTCCCTCCCTCTCTCCTTCTGCCACCTTCTGGAAACTTCAAGATGCCCAACCTCATGGCTGGTCTGAGTCCTGCAAAGTGAGCTGTGGACTTCTCTGTTCTTCTTCTGAATTTTGTTGCTCACTGCCAGATTCTCTTTTCTCTTATATACTGCTGTTAAAAAAAATAAATCCTGACTTAGCAGGCCTCCTCTTAGAGTCTGCACACTGGGGCTGGACACTCAAACATATCCTAACATGAACTGTGTGCTCTCATCTGCAGGAGGATCAAGGCATCTGGCTTGTGTGTGTCTGCTCTTACCTCAGCATATAGAAAGGTCATCTAAAAAGGCTTGACCCACAGTGCAAAAGTAGTTGCCTGTTAATGCTGTGATACACTTCAGCTTTAAAGAAAGACATTTCGGTAACAACAGCACCAGCAAGAAAAAAATAAATTAGGAAACAAGCCATGAAGGTAGAACTGCTAAATGGAATTAATATTGTTAAAATCCTATTACAACTGCTACTGAAAAGCAGTTCCAAGTTCTCAAATGCGTTTGATATGCTCTAGGAGTATGCTCAAGTTGGTCAATTAAGATTTGGAGGATTTTAACCCTCTGCTTTGAAGAAGGGGAAAAAAAATCTGTGGTTGGGAAAACTCGGAAGGATTTAATACCCTGTTAGAAACCTGGCGACTCTCCCACTCTGATCAGGAGCTGTGCTTTCAATGAAATGATCAAAAGAAGGTGCCAGCTTGTGTACACATTATCTCTGACTACGCTGCAGGAGTGCTCGGAGTCTTTGTTTATCAGGCTTCTCTGTGAAGAAAACAATTGCGTAGGAGAGGGGCAAGCCAGAGGGTTTAGTATTCATTTTGCAGTGTGAGCCAGGTTCAATACTCAGTTGCCTGCCTTACACTCAGGCACTCGTCTTTCGAGGTTATATATAATTTCATATTATCAATTTCCTCGCCTTTGATATTGAAACCAAAAAGAGGCTCTTGTGTGGGCTTTAGCAACACCTTCTAATGGTACTTCAAAGCGAGTCGTTCCAGTAGATGTCACTGTGGGCCCCCGAGTTACAGCCATCCCAGCGTTAGCTGCTGCTAGATTTGGAGTCATACACCTGCTATCAACAAGGCTCAAACGTCTTTGTAATGATGGACCTGAATTACAGCTGTCTCTGCGATGCTAATTTCAGCTCTTTACTGAGCAACATGAGGACAGATACCTGCCAGTTCGTCTCTCGATCTCGGGAAAAAACCACAAAGCCTGGAGGCAGCATAGTTGTGATCAGCTGAGGCAGAATGCGTGAGGATGAGCATCCCTGTACAATGTGAGAAAGTGGCATACACTGTTCTGATCAGGGTTCTCAGCAGTCCTGAGTGAATGAATGCAGTCCCATAGCAGAGAAACAACAGCTTTACTCAATGTAGTAGCAAAGCCTAGATGCACAGATAGAGAATTTAAAAAGTAAGCAAACAGAAAAACACACCAGCACACAAGAGTTTTCTAAATATCTTGTCGGGGGTCCTGAAAGGAATTTTTTATTTGATTTGTTTACACTGAGGATTTCCCTGGGACATTGCACTGGATGCAGAATAAACCTGTCAGTATTTTGTAAGCTTTGAGCTTTCCTAAATAAGATAAGAAGTCATAACATGTGAGGCAAGACAAAGAGCAGATAAGGATAGGGTTGAAAGTAACAGAGTGGACAAGGCTGTAGAGAAGGAAGAAAGAGGAGAAGCAAAGCGATGTAAAGAAGCTCTGATGAAGTAAGAGGACATGGGATGCAAAAATATAATGATACTATACAGTGCTAAATACTGCTTTGACTGGTACTTTTTAAAATTCAGACCCAGTCAGCAAGGCCTTTGTAATTCGCCTTTCAGCTGACCTCTTGACAATGGTACTCTTCTTAGCATTTGCCTCTGTTGCAGAGGCACCAGTGAGGGACTTGGGTGGGCTGGCAGCAGTCTTACCAGTTCTCCTTCCATCCTGCCCCAAACTCTAACCATCCAGAAAATTTACAGCATCCATACTGTCTTCAGATAAGATCTGCTCTTGAAGAGGGGTTTCATTTTGGTACGTGAGGAAACTTGGCATGGTCTATGCAAGACGTTTCCGTTTATGGTGAAAGCAGATCAGGAGAAAAAGTGGAAAGTTCTCATTCTTACTTTGATGGCTTCATTCTGATGATTTATCATATTTACAGATGTATGACTTATATGGTCATGAGTGCGTTTACTCCTCCACTTCATTGTTTTCTTTTAATTATATTCATTTCAGATAGCAAGATCAGTAAACATGCATTAGTAGAAAGGGAAATCCTCCTCTTGGATTTCATAGATAAAGAAAGGCAAAGAAATTATTTAACTATCTGTTCTCCTTGTGCTTCTGAGCCTATTCGTATTCTGAGCCCTAGGAGTCTCAGAATACGATTATTACAAGGCTTGATTCAATATTAGGTCCCTTGTCAGTGCCCTTCAATTTTCCTGTATAAATTTCTATAATAGCCTGATTTTCCCCACTCTATCCTGGTGCTAATAGAGAAGTGACAGAGCTCCAGTCTGAGGAAAAGCTGTGGCCTTTGATGGACTTTTCAGCGAAGAGTTTTTTCAGTTGTTGGACCCTAAAGTGAAGCTCTTAAAGGAATCTTTATTACTTCTATGAATTCCAAGGAAAGGCTGCTTGTTTGGAGGAATGAGTTTGAGGTTTAAGGTGAAGAACTTCAGTCTAAATGTGATCACTTTACAATAAACAAGTAGACCCAGACAAGCTTGTTTTACTACAACTCAAGACACTAGGCCCAGAGTGAAGCAGAATTTATGTTATTTTAATGCACCCTTTGTTGCAGATCTGCTCCTAGGCCATGAGATAAAAACATCTGGGTGGCTAACAAGAATATTTTCAGCCTCTCAGGGCAGAGGAGGTTTAGATCACTGA